>NW_003852451.1:5177551-5213843 GCF_000181295.1 Otolemur garnettii
AAGATCAACGTGCACATGGCCCTGAGACCATTGAGATCAGCGTGCACACGGCCCTGAGACCACTGAGATCAGCATGCACATGGCTCTGAGACCACTGAGATCAGTGTGCACACAGCCCTGAGACCACTGAGATCAGCGTGCACACAGCCCTGAGACCACTGAGGTTGGTGTGCACACGGCCCTGAGACCACTGAGATTGGTGTGCACACGGCCCTGAGACCACTGAGATTGGTGTACACAGGGCCCTGAGACCACTGAGATCAGTGTGCACACGGCCCTGAGACCACTGAGATCAGTGTGCACCCAGCCCTGATAAGGATTGAGTAAAGCACTACCAATATCTTCATATTAGTGAAGTCATTTTTGATCACTTAAGCCAGTGGTTCTCAACCTTCCTAATGCCGCGATTCTTTAATACAGTTCTGGTGTGTCACAACCCACAGGTTGACAACCACTGACTTAAACTATATATATGAAAAACAGAATTTTTATTAGTGAACCAAATTTAAAGTGCTTTTCCTATGGAGCTAATTTTACTATTAGCAGAGCATAAACTACATCCAAGGCGCTGAAGTGGCCCTCCCGGGCGGCTGGCTCCCTCCACGCAGCTGCTCGGGCTCAAGGAATGGTTGTGGTTGAACGCCGAGTTCACACTGCCCTGTCCCCCTCCACAGAGGTACAGGAGGACCAAAATCTAACTTTGGGAGGTGTGAGTTAAACTCTGGAATGTGCATAGATGGCCACTACATACCTGGAGACCCACCATAATTTTGATACATCAGCTTTTAAGCTACAACAACAAAAAAATAGCCTTAAGAAATGACCACTACCAAAAAAGGAAAAAAAACAGAGCTTCTCATGAGCTTGTGAAGCTTGGACATAGAACCTGCAGTAAATAATCTCCGACGACAGGCTTCTAGTTGTGTATGACTTAACATTTTCTACTGATAACTGCCTGGGTTATAACAATGCGACAGAGACTAGATCAGTGTTTGTAAAACTTACATCCATTTCATTGGGGTTCACTACTTGACTGCCTCTGTGAGCCTCCAGATTGGGAGTCGGGTGTAAATGACCATGTGGCTGACTTTGAGCATGAGAGGAAGTGAGGGGTGGCCCCTCCTGTGGTTCTCATGCCCTTCCCCTTCCCTGGCTTTGCACAGAGTCACACAGCAAGCCGACAAGCGGTGATGAGGGTGTGGAGCCAGAGGGTCCTGGTCCCTAATTAGCAGTGGCTCCGCACTGAGAAATGTTCACTTTCACAGAGGCCTGAATGATAAATGGGCTTTGGCTACTCCATGCAGGTGGCAGTGACCCCACGGGGTACTGTCAGAACACCTGCTTTCTCCTCATTCACTCCATCATCTCCCTACTGGCCATGAGGGCCAGGAAGGAATCCTGTTGTCTGCTGAACAGAAATGGTGTCTTCCGGGGTTCCATCTGGGCAGAGCCCTCTAACTGTGGGGCTGCAGTTCCGAGTGAAGGGCAAGTTAAGAGACGGAAATTCCAAACACCACAGTGAGATTTCTCCTGTCCACGAAAGGCTATAAATGTACATTGAGAATCACACTGAAAATGCTCCCATAACACAGACCAAAGGGCATTCAGTGGATTCTAGAAATTCCGTTGACATTTTGAAATGGTGATTTTAAAAGAGAGACATTTCCAGATATTAGCCAACATTTTTAATTTATTTGCATCATTAATTTAGCATAATTTTCAGAGTAATGAATATGATATTGTACAGAAATCAGTTCTGCTAGGTATTAGAACATGAAAAAGGCACGAGCAGTTGGATGGGTCTTGCTCAGAAAGTCTGCAGGCCCAGCCACAGGTGAACACAGGGCGCCTGCAAGCTGAGTGCACCCAGAGTCACACTCCAGCCCAGATATGAAATAAATTTCTCAAACTCCAATTACATGCATTTCCACTCAGATCCACTCAGATCCACTGTGACTGTTTAAAAGATGCAGGCACCCTTCCAGCATCCCTCATGGCCTGTGGGTCGCCTGGAGAGCTCCCGTTCACAGTCAGCACAGGAGAACGCCACTATTCACCCTCCGGTAGTCACACAAACATGTCCGTGTGGTTCACGTTTGATGAACAATGATCTGCCTACCCAGAGCTCCCAGTACAGGGACAGTCCCAGCAGACAACCCGACAACAAGACGTGTCCTAGAAGGAAGTTTCTAGATCATCCCAAATTTGTCTCGACATCTCCCCTGTACCCAGTCCCTGAGCCCCAGAACGTGCCTCTTCCCTGAGGTTTCTGGCTGTGCAGCACTTAGGAGATGCTCCCATGTGCTGGACACGAGATGGGCACAGTCCTCCCAGGAAACTGGGTGGGGTGCACAGACTCCTCTTACATGAGAGCGAAACCCGGGCGGTGGACATGGGGGACCCCTTACTCTCCTGGCACCCCCTGATCAAGGCCATCACAGAATAGTAGCACTAGGGGTCACGTGTGTTTTAAACATACTTTTCATATTTCTTTTCTAATCTAGCATATATCTTGGCTATTTATACATTGTCTATCTTTTTTGTGTCATTAGAAATGCTATTGATTACTGCCCAAAATTATTCTGTGGAAGGAATTTAATAATTAGAAAGGTCATGTGTACTTAATAATAATAAATTAAACTCTGCCAGAATAATTTTGGGGAAAATATGATATTTAATTGTATCTGGAATTAGATAAACAATCTCCGTTGACTGTGACAGCAGATGAGAGTGCGAATGTGCAGGGGAAGAGGAGGGTTACCTCAACCTCTGTTTTAATTGCAGGACACTGCATGTCACTTTTCCCTCTGGGTCTAATTTCCGGATTCTTATAGAGGACTCTCAGCTTTATTTTGTTCCTTCACCACATTTTTTTTTTAAACAGAACCTTTTTTGTCGTCACTGTTGTTAGTTGCCCACACTGGCCACCTGTCTGCACTGGCCAAACAGACAAGCTCTGTGCTTGGGTGCCTCTGCCCGCGGGCCTCGGGCCCCTCCATGGGGCTCTGACTTCCAGCTTAGCCCTGTGGCTACCACGGAAAGAACCGGGGGCCCTGAGTCCAGGACGGGTGCTGGAGCTCAGCACCTTCTGGTTCTTTTTCCTACAAAACAAAGGCAAACCCACAAACCCCAAACCCGAAGGGAACGTACATCCTATCGACGCCCGTTTTCAGTGCGGGCAGCAAACTTCGTCCTTGTTTTGCTCTCACAGCTACACAGGCGGTTTGCTTAAAATAGTGGTTCACGGGAAGCATGAGAGAGGTGCCTGAGAAAAGGGGGGCTGCTGGGACAGCCAAAGGGGTACGCTCACTCGTCTAGAACTTACTGGAAAGTCAGATCTAGAGGTGTTATGATTCCTCAGTGAAGGAAAGTAAAAACATGAAAAAAATCAGGGAAGACTAAGAGTGATGGCCCCTCAGGACAGGGACACTCACAGAAATTGCTCCTGCCCCTCAGGACAGGGGAAAGTCTGACGGAAAGAGAAGTAGAAATCGTTTCAGCCAATTCAGTGCCAATTTGTTGTTAAGTCGATCACAGTCTGGGACAAACCTAAGGAAATCTCACGATTCCTAAATCTCTGACCTGCCACCCAGAGGTTTAGGCAAATACTGTGAGGGAAATGGCAAATACTGCACGTAGCTGTGGGTTCAGCACTGCAGTTAACTCCATTACATACAATAATGGATGACTCAGTGGAGCAGGTAATTAAAATTGGCACGTCGCCTGCTGGGCGGATGTCAGTGTTTCCTGGGACACTGGTGTTGGTGGGAATGGGACGCAAGCCCCGAAGAGCCGCTCCCCTGTCAGAGCTCCCCAGGCCCCATCCCCGCATCACAGCCCAGAGGCCACTGTTTTCTTCGAGGGCAATCCTTGGAATCTTGCCATGAAGTGACTTTCACCCCAGCAAAAGATGCATCACCAGTAAAAGAATCACAGCTTTCAAACCCAGTAGGAGGCTGAGGTGGCAAAGAACTTGACGGGAGGCAGTGACGTGCTCTTCCTCTGCTCCAGTTTACAGCCTGCCACTCCTGAAGGACACGCTCCTCCCCGCTAGACTACAATAGAGCAGGGCCTCGGCCTGTCTTCTTTATCATTAAATTCCCAATCAAAGTATCATTATTGAACACACAGTGGGTGCTCCATAGACATTTGCTGAAAGCAAAAACGAGCAGCAGGTCTCCAGCCCTCTGGAGTGGCAGACGGCTCTATCAAAGGTGTCCAACCTTTCTTTTCCTTCTGTTGCACATTGGAAGAATGAGAGTTGTCACGGGCCACATGTTAAATACCAAACACTAACAAAAGCTGATGAGCAAAAAAAGATCTGTGCATACCTTTCATGAAAAAGCCGTGAGTACTTTTCATGATACCCAACACTACAGATAAGTAAACCAGTCCTCACAAAATCAGCATATGACTGGAGGGCCTCAGGTTGGACACCCCTGCACATCCAGGGAACTTCTGAACACAGCCTACCCGTACATGTTAGTAGCTGGCTGCACATAACTACTCTCAAAAAGTAAGAATTATTAAAAAAAGAACTCAAACATTTCAGGATATTAAAATAATTATGAGATGATGTCATGTTAAAATTGTAAATTCAGATTTTTAGCACATTACAAAGAGCAATGGTAAAGGCTCCCCTGTGGCAGGAAGGCCATCCCAGGGAGAACAAAGATGAAACTGTCCCTGAGGGCTGGCCTGGTGGAGCCGAGAGGGCAGGGTGGCTGGAGTCTAAGCTGAAAGTGGGGGCAATTATGAGAACAATGCTGGCCGTGAGGGAAGGAGCCTCACCATGAAGGACCTGGTTGGGATCTCAGATTTGATCAAGAGGGAAACAAAATGATGCCAGTCAAGGGGGTAAGAACGGGTTCTGCGTCTCAAATGCGAATGAGCAGGCTGCCGTGAGGGTGGGCAGGGGAGGGGCCAGCCTGGAGCTGAGGGTGGGCTGAAGCTTTCAGGGTTCTGTGGGGTGGTAAGGAACAGACAAGTGGGGACATTATATTTAGGAAACAGAGGTAAAAGATTGAAATAAAGGACATAAGAAGCACCCGTGGCCAAGGTAGCTTCCCCTGGGGCCCACGTGCACAGTGCTGCCCAGAAGCCTGGATGGAGGCTACTGAAGGGAGCAGCTGTGAGGGGCCGGCGGGGGCTGCCAGGCCGTGGACTGTGTCACGGACACTCTGCGCACAGGAGTGGCCATCGCACTCTGTGGAAGACGTGCACACATCCAGAAGGCGTCTGAATCTGTGAGCTCCAGGTGACAGCACAGGGAGCACACGGAGAGTGAGAAAGAAGGGGGCCAAGGACTGTCCACTGGGCTCTCCTCACGGAGGACAGCCAACAGAGGGCTTCGATCATGGAGGCACAAGGCAGGAAGATGGCTGTGAAGCCGTTGAGACAGGTGCCGGCAAGAAGGTGCCGGAGCCAGGGGGACGGCAGCTAGGATTTGGAGACAACAGAGAGAGTTAATTGTAGATGTTTTGCTGACTGATGATGGCAGGACTGGTAGAAGGACGGGGCAATAAAGAGCGGTGACAGCTTTTCTTTCTAAGTGTGACATTTCAAGAACAGTTATAATACTGAGCTCACGCTGCAAATATCAGTGGAAAGCAATGCACCTCTCAGAATGAAACACAGTGAAAGGAGGAGGGGAAAGACTGTCGAGGTGATTTGTTATTCTTTAGTAAACAAAAGTGAAAATATGACAAAATTAAGAATGATCGCTGAGAGTCGCAGCTAGGAAATAGCCGGGCTGTGACACAAATGCGGGCTGGTGGGCTCCAGGCAGCCACTGTGCAGAATATCCACCCGTGGATGGGTTTGGGCTCACCTCTACTTATTTGCAACCAAAAGAACTTTAAACAAAGCACAAAGCATTTGCCTCTTAAAGTGCATCCAGAAGTCAAGTTTGGAGGAGTATGTGCGTGCTTGGTTTTATTTTATTTTCATTGTTTTTATGAAGGTGATAAAAAATCAGGATAGCAACTCCAAGTTGGCTTGTTTTTTAATAATTGGTTCACAATGCCACATGTCCCAGGACTTCTCCTCTCCTACTGTAACTGACAAGGTGACCGGTGTGTTCACATAAGTATTTTCACATTCATCAACAAGTTGTGCTAATTATCAAAACTGTTTTAATTAAGTTCTGTAACAGCTGGCCTGAGTTCTTGGCAGTCAGCCTTAAGATCACACCATTCCTGAATTGGTATAGACTGGAAGTGTTATATTTTCTTTACATTGCTACCCTGACAGTTTAAATGAAGGGCAACTTTGTGAGTAACTATTTCTTATAATTAGGATCCTCTAAGACAGTGGTTCTCAACCTTCCTAATGCTACAACCTTTTAATACAGTTTCTCATGTTGTGGTGACCCCCAACCATAAAATTATTTTCGTTGCTATTTCGTAACTGTGATTTTGCTACTGTTATGAATCGTAATGTAAATATCTGATATGCAGGATGTATTTTCATTGCTACAAAGGGGTCACGACCCACAGGTTGACAACTGCTGCTCTAAGGATTCCTGTTTTTTGCCAGTAGAAAGACATCTTGCCAAATGTATCTGAAATGGCTGTGGTCTCCTCTTGGCTTTAATTGAGGAGGCTAAAGTTTCATTTATCTTGAAAAAATTAAAACTTGATATTCCTTAGCAGGTGCTTTTAACATAGGAGTCAATGTTTACAAGCACGAGGGAGAGAATGAAGGGGAGATGAGAGGGGCACAGATTTTTAATCTCCCCAAGTCCTCTCATAAAAGCAAGACAGATAAAGCAACTCAGATAGCAAAACAAAAACCGATATACAGAAGCTACAACAAAATTGTGTGCAAGAAACACTGGCAGTCTTCACAATATTCGTTATGGGGGAGATAAGCAGCTGTGCACTGAGACCCACATATACAGCGGCTATGTGGGAGGCAGCAGAGGAGGTGTGGGCCACCTCCTGAGTGGAAGACCAGAATGTCACTCTTGCATGCCAGACAGCACACGGGCACTGTGTGGAGCCAGGAAAGGCTATGCATTTCTGCCGATAATAAAAGCATTTTCTTGCAAAAAAATATACTCAAATAGAGAAAACCATAAGCCAATATTTCAAAACAAGATAAAGTTTTAAATAGGAGAAGATATTTGAAAAATAAATTATAATTAGAAGAATTAATACATGAAGTGATAGAACTCCTACAAAAATTTAAAATGCAAAAACAAATTCTGGAAATGAAGCCTAAATTAGAAGAAATATAAGACAGAATAATCACAACAGAAAAAAAAAAAAAACCCAGAAGATGAAAAAGGAGATTTCTTTTAAATACCAAAAATGAACAGTGATAATTTACTTACAAACGTTGCTGTCAGATTCTTTGACAATGATAACTTTCTACTAGAAGGAATTGGTAACTCGAGGCAAAAAGTGTGAACCAAACATCTTATACTCAGCAATCATCTTCCAAACAAAGTCTCAAACAACCTGTTAAGGAACAACTTAATGACTGAGGGGGCACTGATCCCCTGAAATATCCTGGGGACTCTGCTTGAGGAGTGAATCTAGACAGATACTGACTGGTGTCTGAAGAGGTGCTGCCGTGAGGATGAGGATAAGAGTGAGACATATGTTTGCCTAGGAAAGTAAGAATAAGGGACAATTACAAGGAAGCAGGGACAGCAAGTACAGGGCAGGTGCAGGAGAAAGAACAGGGGGAAGAAGAAGAAGAAGTTTGCTGCTCACAACCTGGCTAGGAAGTGAAAATAGAGGAATATTAGTCCAGATTAGATGTGGAGCATGCCACATTCCTGAAAGTGTGCCAAGCATACTCACGTGTTTCTAAGAAGAAGGGATAAGAATATGCAGGCACACACACACACACACAGGCTGTGCAGAAGTGTGGTGGACTGGCACAAACAGATTCTGTGTGCAGCAGATCAGGGAAAAGAGCTTAAATTTAGTCCCTGAATAGAGTATCATATAAAAATGGAGAGTCAAAGGGAGATTTTAAAAGTGAATGTGAAAAAAAAAAAGAAAAAAACCTCTATAAGGAAATGTTTGTTCGGTCAAACAGAAAAAGAGGGATAGTAGTAAATTGTAAGAACGTAAATATAAAACCTAAGAATTTTTAAAGGTGTTAACGCTCTCTTCAATTTTATATCATTTTCTGCTTCAAAAGAATAATACCTCTCTCTCTTGTTTCACTTGTTATGTTTGTTTATATTAGATTTTAAAACTCCAGTGGAAAGGACGCAGAGCTTGCTTTACTAATGAGAAACAGGCGTTCACATATTAACACCTTCTCTCTCTGTTGGTACGTCAACTTCACGTTAACAGCGAATATGAACTAAAGAAGGATGAGAAAAATATCCTTAATGTTTTGTTGGCTTTTACCACGCAGTAATCTATGTTATCTTCAACCTTTGGGACCTAGAGATTTTGTAAATTATGTCGTTTAATAGACTTATGTGAGCATACAGGATAGGCACAGTGAAAATCTGATTACAGACTCTGCTGTTAGAACTTCTTTTTTACGGAGCAATAATTGACACCTCCCCCATGTTTATGGTTGCCGTGTGTATGAAATCTTTGGACATAATTATGTACATTTTTTTGGACAAAATAGCTCAGTGCTGAATTATGGTCAGTTTATACTTTTATATGATGATTTCTGTCCTATTTTATAGTTTAAGTGATGGGCTTGATAAGAGTCATGTTAGGGAAAATTTAACCACAGGTAACCATTCAAAGAGAGAACATAGCTGTCCTGGCCATCAATGTAGATGATAAAAGAATAGTAATGTATTTTAGCATCAAATACATTTTCTGATTTCAATTTTGTGTAAGGAAATACATTATACATGAAATAACATGAAACGTATTTTGATCTGCTCTTACTGACTTGATGCAACGCTTTCTAAACGTCTGAATTTAATCAAAGAGAAACAGAACTAAATAAGTTTGAAATTAGTTCACATTACCCAGGGTATATAAAGATACAAGAACGTATAACATGAAATGCCAATATATTTGAACTCCTAAATTTTACATTTGTTGAGGTAACGTGTACAGTGTTCCATGAAAAGCAAACGTGGATATTCCTGACAATGTTTGAAAGATGGAAATGCTGTTGTACCCTTCCCGTGTGTGGCTTACTGTATAAACACCACGAGCTCCTTTGGGTTTATCCACACTCCATATCCATCACTGGAATGGCTAATTAATGGAAAACTAGTCAGAGTTTTTTTTTTTTCCCAAGGATTAGACAAAACTATTATCATTATAGAAATGCTTGCTATTCCAAGAATACTTGCTAACAGGGTGATTGTCTCCTATTTTCTAAATTAAGTGGCCAAATCTAGTGGAAGATTTGAGGAATTAAGAAAAAAAAAAAGACTAGACTCTGGAATTGTTCTTTTCTGCTGTGACTTTTTTTTTTTTTTAATCTATGCGGCTAAAATGAAAACCACAGGATGTCTTTGTTTTCTCAGGAGGAGCACTTTCTATTCTCCCATTTTCTGCTTTCACCCACCTTGCAGTAGAGAGCGAATTGCATCCTGTCCCTCTTTATAATGTTTTTATAAAGCCAGTTGAAGGAGACACCCACTAACACCGTCACATCCGAGGCAGACTGTGAAGCAGGCGGAGGAGGTAATTGCTCAGGAAGCCCCCAGGGAGAGTCTGGGATGGCACCGGTTGAGATGCTGTGCCAGCTCACTGATGGGGTGTCAGCTGGTTTGGGGGCACCTGCTCTTGTCTCTGGACTTCCTGCATTACCGCCTAATGCCTACAATGAAGTGATGTTCATCATTTACATCTATTTATTTAAGAAGAGGGGAAGAGAGAAATTTGGAGGAAAAGAAAAGAAACACAAGGTATTACATGGGTATTACATGTATTACCCTCTCTCTTTGCTTTCAGTCCAATCAAGTAAATGTTCATAAAAAGTATGACCTAACTAACAATCATAAAGTAATTGTTCTTGAATATATTGAAGATAGTGCTCCTTTAAAATAGTGCCAGCAGGTTTTCGAAGATGCCTCAGCTTTTCCTGGGCAGTCTACCTGTCTAGGGACTCTGCCATTACAATTCTTAGTACTTAGGATGTTACTCAGGAAGTATTGAGTGGATACTTTCTAGTTTATTATGAGTAGCAATTGTTAACAGGATATTTACCAGTTTGAAATGTGAGTTTGGAGTGGCTTACATTATGTTATGTTTCTTATAAAACTATATCATTTCTTTCTTAAAAGAATAAGTTCTTACTGGAGAATATTATTCATGTTTTAAACATATTTTTAACAATATAGCTCATTACAGTAATTTGAAATAAAGAGTTTATTAAGGAGAATCTTGTTAAAAATATTTGACTGGGATGATTTTCAAAATATTAAACAAATTATAAGGAAGATGCTTCTGTATTCTATACATTGCAAAATACAACAAAGACCATGACTAATAGTAGAAAAATGCTACCAGGTCATCAGAATGTTTCATCAGGTGTGCCGCTATGTTACCTTGATTTTAAACCAAAGCCTAGATTTGCTCAAGTTATAAAACAATTCACTTTAAAGCAACTCTATTTGTCAATTCCATAAGGTAAGATTATTTTTATCCTTCATGAATATTTTTTCCATTTTACATGCAACTATTTAAAAGTGAATCCTTAAAATACATTATCGTGATTTTAATAATTTTCAAATAGTGTGAAGAGTTAGATGCAGGGGGTTTGACACCAGTGCCCCACCCAGACACTTTGTTTACAAGCCAGTGTGTTTCTTCCAGAGTCTAAGGTCAGGTTTGCTTGGCCCTTGAGTTCCCGTTGACGGAGCTCAGGTAGTGTGATACCTGGTCCTCCTTTATCATTGTAGATACACAGGTGGAGATCCCCCTGTCCTGTGACATCAATGACCATCCTCAGGAGGACATCCAGAACACAACGTTTAAATATACCCAAGGTCAACTTCAGAATCAAAGCCCTTCCACGCTGTCTAACCAAGCAACAGTGTCTGTCTAGAGTCAGCATGAGCACGTGTAGTAACTACTGTTGCAGTCTTTAGCCATTGCTGTTACTGCAATGCAAATATTCATTACAAGCCATGGTGAAAATATTATGCCAGTTCTAGTGACAGTAAAGCTTTTGCATACTACTGTTACGGTGCTGACTTAGGAGTATGCCTATCAGTGAAAAATGACTTTAATTCGATTTACTGCCATGTTTTCATATAAGGCAACATCACCCCCCAAAAATCTACTGTGGATCATGGGCACAAACCTGTGTATTAATAATTTAAAATTTTCTCATAGTCACTATAAAAAATAAAAAGAAACAGGAGGAAATAATATCAATTATATATTTTATTTAACTCAATATACCCAAAATGTTACCATTGCAACATATGATCAGCATAAAAATTATCACTGAGGTGTTCTGCATTCTTTCACTGGAGGTCTTCAGAATCTGGTGTGGTCTACAATTTGGATCAACCACATTCAAGTGCTCATTAGCCATGGTGGGCGTTGCCTAGTGTGTTGGAAGATTGGGTTTAGAGATTTAAATGGACTATGAAAGTTTTGGTTCATTAAATAGACATTTATTAAGCACCTGCTGTATACCTGGAGCTGTGCTATGCATTCATAGTGGCAGAGAGACGCTGCCCACACTCACGCACTCACGTGGCCTAGACTTTTGTCAGGAAATGGATGGGTAGTCATGTGAGGAGGCAATGATGATTGTATTTCAGTCCTTTCTTCCAGTAAGGTTAGCACATCGTAGGGTGTAAACAGGTGCACGCTGGGATCTGTGCGGTCCCTGGAGTTGGGCTGTGCACAGACAGTCAAACAGACAACCAGGAGAAGGCACCTGCCAAGAGATGTGCAGCTTGCAGCCCTGGTGTGAAACGATTCAGACCTATTGTTTAAAATAATGTATACATTTATAGATACATGACTAGTCAATTTCCGTATTGAATTTCCTTCCTTCTTGCTATCTTATTCTCTCTGTGTTCCTTGTTATTTCCTGATCCTGGCAGTTCAGGTCACTTCCCCAAATCTATTCAGTTCAAGTTGTCATTAGCTCTTATCGAACAGTGAAAAACAAGACCTTCCTTGTTTTAAGCTTTGCAGAAACTGTTCCCCCTGAATGACTTTGAAATGTCACAGTGACAAATGCATTCATAACTCTGTTTTGACTATGGGAAAAACATATTGACTAAATCTCTTCGGACTTTAGGATTGGTGCACAATATATTAATTAGGACAACAAATTTGAATGTATATATCTACCAAGAAGGATGAGAATTTGCTCCTTGGTCTCAGGAAACCAAGGAGCAAATGCGCCTTTATTTGTGGATGTTAGGCTGGAACTCTCCCCTACTTCTGGTGTTTCCTTCCATGTGACAGGAGCTCAGGTAGTGTGATACCTGATTCTCCTTCATCATCAGCTCCACGTTCTGGTGTGAACTGATTGATTTCATTGGTGAAATCAGGAAGGATTAACTAGGCAGCCTATGACAACACTCTCCATAAATGGTAGCCTTGCTATGCTGATGTGGTACTGTTGAACAAAGGCCACCGAGGCATTTGTGTCTTAGTTTTTAACAAAAAAAGTTTAAAAAATAAAAAGAAATTAAAGAAAATTTAAAAATAGAAGCAAACATACTGAATAAAAATATAAAGAAAATATTTTTATGCAGCTGTACAATGTGTTTTTAAGTATTATTGTAAACAAGTCAAAAGTTAAAAAATTAAGTTTACAAAGTAAAAAACTTACAATAAGCTAAATTATAATGAATAAAGAATTTTTTTAATAGAGGAGTGTAGCCTGCGCAGAGGGTAATGTCCACTGACACTCTGTTTCTTCAGGCTCCATGACATTGAGACATTTCTGCTACATCTTGCCTATGTTTAGGTATGTTTAGATACACAGATACTTCCCACTGTAATTGCCTACAGTATTCAGCGAGGAACAGGCTGCATAGGCTTGTAGCTTAGGGGCCTGTGTATATGGTAGGCTAGGCCCTAGGTTTGCAAACTCAGCTAAAGGTGATTTTTTAGAATGCATTCTTATCACTAAGGGACATACAACTGTGGTAGGAGGGAGAAGGTCTCCATTCCTGACATGTCGTCCTCCATGTGGTAGGAAGCACACCCCCGTCCCTTCTCTTACCTTTCTCTGCCCTTTACTCACTGTCCCTGGGGGAAGGGAAGTTGTTTACCTGGTTGATAATTTGGACAGCTTCCCCTCTTCTCTGAGAACAGCCTATGTGCTGCACATCTCCCTGGGGTAGCCCCTCCCAGGGCTGTTCTGCCACCTGACCCAGGACCCCACTGTCTGCCTGCTGAGACACTCCAGTAGGCCGGTGGCTCGGGCCATGAAGCCTTTAACCACAAGCAGTTTTGCCTTCACCTCTGCTATTTCTAATCCCCTTTCTCTACTCTGTTTTATCCTCCTGGGCAATGACCCGCTCCTAAGGCACTATCTGCCTTACTATGAATTTTCGTTTCTTAATAATAACTGTTCATTCTTTGTCTCTTCCAGTTGGGATGCAGACTCCAGGAGAATGTACCTCCGTAGCTGCATCATTCACCGGGGTCCCCTCTTGCCTAGCTCAGTGCCTGATACATTGTAGGTATAGTTTGTTGAGTGCAGAAATCCACAATTTATCAGGAGTTCTGGTGGGTCCTATTTATTAAGCTCTCAGAGACTCACACTTGATGATAAAGCATGATGAGACTCATCTGACAATGACAGAAAGGGTGTCATTAAGCAGAAGATGACTGCGTGATGGAAAAAAGACAGGATGACACCTGCTGGGCCGACAGGAGGAGGATGGCCAGACAGGGTGGGCCAGGCGGGAGCATTTGTGAAGGTGGTGGCGGCTGTGCACACGGGGCAGCAGGACTGGACGTGGAGTGGGGGACAGCTGCATTCAGCCCCATCCTACCTGCTCGGCACAGGTGGTCTCATCTACATGTCAGTGCTAATAAAAACCATCAGCATCACCTCCTCAGTTCTCCCTGCTACTTCCAAGAGAAGGTGACACAACAAACAAAACAAAATAAAAAGCAACAGCAAAATAATGGATTTTGGTTGTACGGAATGCTAGATAAATCAGCATCTAGTATTTTGCTTTGCCTTCAGAAAACAACAATTAAAGAACAGTTTAGTATCATCTGGTATAGCAAGACAGATTTGATTATCGTATATGCACTACAGTCTTTGGTTTTCAGATTTAATTTATGGGTTCTGTCTTATGGCATGTTGCTAAGGGAATCTGAGTTGTTGTTTTTTTATAACAAGATGAAATGCAATTGGGACCTTAGATCTTCAAACTGACTTTGAATCCAAAATATTAACAAGACCACAGAGTGTAGTATCAATTCTCATTTCTCGTAAATCTGAACATTTCTGTTTCCTACCTATACAAAAGCAGATGTGTACACATGAACACAAATATATAAATTCATGAAGATTTGAGTATCTGATTTTACACGTATATTAACATCTTATTTTTCATGTTATTGAAAATATAAATTTACAACTTTTTATCCTCTCTACTCATAGAACCTAATTTTTTCTTTTCTTTTTTAAGAAATTGTCACCCTTATTAAATGGAAAAGAACACAAATCTAACAAAATTGATATTTTATGTCAAAGCTTTTACTCAAAACTTATAGTTTATACTGCAATAGTTTTGACGAAGTTTATACTTTTATAGTTTTAAACAAGATTTTTCAGCAGCCTTTGAAGCATAAGCTTAAAATTCTATTGCCAATGTCAGATGTGTAAGAGTTTGCACCACTTCCAGAGGTGTAAATAACTCCGTCACACTTGCTTAATCACTGTTGGGAGGTGCTGTTGCATATACCATCAGCTCATTGTTCACCCTGGTAAGGACACAAGTGGCTAGCTGCGCTAATACTTTTCATGATTTGGACTGTCAAATAAATCATGCTTAGATTAAAAATTCTGGAGAAGATCCACATGAGAAAATAAACAAAATCTTTTTCTAAAGACCACAGGAAGACACTTTAAGTAATTTTTTGAGAACTATTATCTTTATTCTATTGAAATCATTAAATTTAATGAATCATGTTAATGTAATGTTGAATTTGAGATTATAATGGCATAAATCACAGTGATGGTAAGTTTTACATTTCCACTTCTGCATTCACTGTCTTTTACTATGGCATACTTTAATAGAATAATATATAAAATGATAGCTTCATGCAGGATGGAAGTCTTTGAGCTATCTTGGAATTTATTTCTAACTCTGCCACTAATTCTTTATTTATGGTCACATGATACTAAATATCTCAATAAGTGAACTGTTTTACAAATGAATTAACCTCCGTAAGATGTGAAGAGATAAATCAATAGCTTAGATTTCACCAGTTAACTGGATTGTTGTCACGTGGACCCAGTATTTTGGACACATGCATTTTAGTTTTCTGTTTCATACAATTCACTGAGTGAAATAGAATTATACTCTTTCATAGTTATTTTGCCTAGTATCTAAACAAAAATAAACAAGCCAAGCCTTTTGGAACTGGGAAGGATTTTAGAAATCAACTTGTCGCATCCTTTTTTTAACTAACAGATGAAGAAATGGGAACCAGCCCAGGTAAAGTGCTTTGCTCAAGGCTAAAAACTCATGGATGAAAGAGGTGAAGCGAGTCTGAAGTTCACCTCGGGAGACAAGTGGCTCCAGCTTCAGTCACAGAAGGTGTCAGCATATGTCCACAGGACGTGACAATATGGATGCTGGTTAGTAGATTAGAAGGCTCCTTTTGTGCTACTCTCCCAACATTCTTCAGGCCCAAGGTCAGAGCATGAATGTCTCCAAGAAGAAGAGAAAAGGACGTGTGGCCTCTTAACCTGGCAGAGCCACTGCCTAATGGATGAAGTTTCTGGTGGGCAGGCTTTCCTAGAAACTTTAGATTGAGCTTGGTTAAATCATTTTGGCCACATTTTGTTGGAATGTGAAAAAACTATCCTTTGCTCAAGCATTATTATGCATGCCTCTCAGAGTAACGGAGGGAGGAAGGGATCCGTCCACGGGATGAATTGGATAGCTGGCCCTCTTCACTCTAGGAGTCGAGAGAATCTGGCAAATGAACACTGGTCACAACAAGGTCATATATGGATTGGAACACATGTTAATTAGCTGTGGTTTTGCTGCAGAAATGCTGTTGCTATGTCGGTTTTTATTTCAGAAGATATTATGACTAGATTATGTGCTGAGAAAGTACCTCACGGAAGTACACGTGGCAACGTGGTGTTGGAGTGAGTGTGGTGAGGGGGTGAGTGTGTGTGTCTGTACTGGGTAAGCTTTGGAAAAACTTGGAATAAATGTGGATAAAGTAACATCGAAGGAGCTCAGGAGACTGGTTACGCCTCAGCTAAGTCCCTTTATTTTCTCTGATGTGTTTCTGGAGCTTATAAACACATAACAACAAAAATAATGTTTTAAGTAATGCCAAGGTGAGTCATAGAATTTAGATTTGGGCAGATTTGAGAAAGTGGATTTAAAATGAAAACATTAAGCAATGGAAGCCCTGGCTGACATCCGACTGCTGGGATGCTACATGACTTGGGGCCAAGAGGCCAGCTGCTCAGGGAGGCTGCTGCTCTGTCTGAGCCTGGGGAACGGGGACGTGCCCTCAGGAAAATCCTGGTTCATTTGGAGTGAGAGACTGCTAATTCTGACCAAGACAGAGAAAGAGGGATGAGATTAATCCTCACACCTGAACAACGAATAGACAGGTAAAGCATAAAACAATGTTACTCAAGACACTGGACAGTAGACCACGAAAGACAGTGATCCCTGTAAAGGGAGCAGGTGTGGGGAGGTCTTAAATAGCCCCAGTGCACTGCTGGAGAGAGTCTGCAGTCAGCAGAGCACAAAGGGAGATATAGGCAGAGCCAGTGGTCTCCCCGAGTAGAGCAGACAGAGCAGGGAGTCTCGGAAGATCCAAGGGCAAGTGCCAGAGAGAGAGAGCCGCACGGGAAGAGAACTCTGAGGCCAGAGAGAGAGAGCCGCACGGGAAGAGAACTGTGAGGCCAGAGAGAGAGAGCCGCACGGGAAGAGAACTCTGAGGCCAGAGAAGAGAGCTGCACAGGAAGAGAACTCTGAGGCTCTGTGCAGGCAGGCCTCTTTTTTTTTTTTTTTCAGGCAGGCCTCTTCAGTCCTCGCTGGGCACTAACTGGCTCACAAATTTTAGGACAGGCACTACCTAAGTGTGGAGAAAAGAACATCGGAGACTATCAGAAGCACATTTCAAGGAACACTCATGGCCAGGAACTTACCTGCTGCCACCAGCCCAAGTGGAAAACTGCATAAATTATGGGTTACTGGGTACAGTACTCAGAAGGGTTTGCCTCAGTGGGCAAAATTATCCCTTAATGAAACACTGCTTTGGCTCTACCTAACAAAGCTTAAAAGCAAGACCTGAAAGGGCTAAACTGTTAAATATCCTAACTATTATACTTAGTATATTCTTAAAAGGTTTATACTGTACTTAAAAGTATTAACCTTATGATCCCAAACATGCATGCATCCAATAACAGAGCTCCAAACACATGAAGGAAAAACAGAACCATAAGAAGAATAAGAAAAATCTTTAATCTTTAATTTCAAAGCCATTCTCTCAATAACTGACACAAAAAGTAAATAAAAAATTAGCAAAGATACAGAAAACTTGGACAACATTGTCAATCAATTGATCTAAGTGATACTATCAGTCATTGAGCCAATGGCACTCACAAACTCTCTAACAGAAACATGAGTGTTCTTTAAATTCCAAATTGAATAGGACTTGATATTCTTGGTCATAAAGCAAGTCTGAATAAATTTAAAAGAATTCAAAATATATAGGTATGCTGTCTGGCTACATAACAGGAAGAGATCTGAAAAAAATTCTCAAATATTTGTAAATTAAAACCTATGTGGTAAACAACAAATACAAAAAAAATTTTAAGATATTTTAACTCAGTAAAAATTAAATACAGGGCCTGACAACTAAGTTTATGAACTTGCTACCATGCAGGTACATTGACAGCACTGTACAAACAGCTCAGTAATGTTTCATGACGCTGGTATATCAGGGTCTCACATCTGTGTCATGTCCACATGTGGCGGTATCTTGCCAAGTGGAATCATTATTGTTGAGAATGTCAGAACATTGAATTGGAGCAATGAACAAACATTTGTGAATTTCTTGTTAAACTTGGCAAGAGTGGAAGTAAAATCAGGGATATGTTAGTCTAGGTTTGTGGGGATAATGGCATGAAGAAAACAGTAGTGTACAACTAGACAAAAGATTTTTCTTAGGGGAGAGAAAGTATCATTGATGAAGACAAGTCAGGGCAGCCAGTAATGAACAGAACTAACAAAAACATAGCAAAAGTGTGTTGAATTGTATGTCAAAATTGTTGGCTGACAATTAGAACATCAATAGAGAGACAGAAAAATCCTAACTGAAAATCTTAGCCAACAACTTATGGCTCTTGCATCACACCAATGCACCAGCTCACACGGCACTGTCTATGAGGGAGTTTTTAGCCAGTAAACAAAAAACTGTACTAGAAAGTTCTCCCTATTCACTGTGTCTGGCCCCTAGTAACTTTTTTCTTTACTCAAAGATAAAGGAAATATTGGAAGGAAGACATTTTTTGATGACATTCAGGACATCAAGGGTAATACAATGACAGTCTTGATGATCAGTCCAGAAAAAGAGTCCCAAAATTGCTTTGGAGGGTGGCCTAGGTACTGGCATTGGTGCACAGCTTCCCAAGGGGAGGACTTGGAAGGTGACTATAGTGATATTCAGCAATGAGGTATGTAGCACTTTTGCTGGGATGAGTCTGTGAACTTAATTGTCAGAACTCGTGTTTCAAAATGTGTGGGCTGCAACTCAGATTAGTATTAGAGGGAAATTTATAGCATGAACATTCCTATTAGAAAAGAAGATCTGAAGTTAATCATCTCAGAAACTAGGAAAGGAATGGCAAATACAAACCAAAGTAATCAACACAAACTAAATAGACCTCTAAGTGGAGATTAATGAAATGTAAAGTACAAAAATAATAGAGAAAATCAATTAAACCTGAAACTGATTCTTTGAGATGATTAATAGCACCGACAGATGGAAAGAATGATCACACATAAAAAGAGAGAAGAGACGGAGTTCCACTTATAGGAATGAGTGTGGTGATACCACTACCAGCTCTACATTAATATGTAATGGGAGAAAGTTACAGAGAACTTTACGCCAGTAAATACAACTTCCAGGAAATGGACAGATTTCTGGAAAGATATAAGCTGTCAAAATGTACTCAAGAAGCAGTGGATAACCTGAACATCCTTACGCATATTCTCATTTTGTTCTTCAAATAAAGCTCGTGTTGTAAATCCTTTTTTAAAATAAGGAAACTAAAATAAAGATAGATATCTAACTCGAGCGAGATCTTGGAGCTGGTAAGTGCTAGAGTAAGATTCTGTTTTCAGGGATGTCTGATTCAAAGCCCACTCTTTCATCTCTGTTTTACCACTCTGAATGAATGAATGAACAAGTGAACAGTAAGTGTTTTCATTACAAAGCAGTTTAAATTCCATACGGGGATTAAATTTATATACATATGTGTATACATCTACACTAGAATTTTATATATACCATATATTAAAGTTAATATACTTTAGAAATGATATATATGCATATACATACCAGAAAACCATGAGCAGAACAGCTTTGAAATTTTAAAATCTTTTCACATGTTATTTTGGGAAAGTAAAGAGTAGCTGTGACAACGTATAGGGAGAGAATTTTTGAAAGTTATAACTGAGGATCAGTGAACACTGAAACAGACTGATAAGGTTATTGTGTTGTTAAAGCATGAGTTACCCATCCCGGGGAATGATGAAGCAAGGCGATGTGGAAAGGGCCTGCATCGTGCCATCTGTACACCTAACGTGAGCCTTGATTCTGCTCGCTCTTAATCATTCTAAGTTTCAATTACAGCAGCTGTAAGAATGGGGGTGCCACGCTACCTTAAATAATTATTGTGACAGTGAAGGCTGATCTATTTAAAGCCCCTAAGCCAGACGCAGGCAGAAAGAATGACAATGAATGACAGGCACTATCAGCATCACTATTGTTGGTGTTAAACTTCATTTCCTTCCAAGTCCGTCATATCTGCTTGCTGATAAGCAAAATAATTTCTGGAAAGAAGGTGGGAATGGTATGAATAATTAAAACTGAAAACACAGAGAGAGAGAGATAATAATTAAAAACAAAACAACATTCATCAAAAAGCAGGTATAGAAAAAAGTGAGGTTTTGGTTGGAAACATATCCTTTTTTACTTTTATTTCCTGTTGCCTATACTTTCCCAGATTTTTCCAGCTAATATTATTTCTGATGGGTTTTGGTTGGTTGTTTGTTCTGAAAGACAGTCTCTCATTCTGTCACTCTGGCTAGAATGCAGTGGTGTCATCACAGCTGCAACCTCAAACTTCTGAGCTCAAGCAATCCTGCTGCCTCAGCCTCCCAAGCTGCTGCGACTATAGGAGCATGCCACCACGCCTGGCTAAATTTTTCTATTTTGGGGGGAGATGGGGGTCTGGCTCTTGTTCAGGCTGGTCTCCAACTCCTGACCTCCAGCGATCCTCCCACCTCAGCATCCCAGCCTGTATTCTTGTATTGCAAATAGATTTAATTCTCTCTTGTCTTCCTCATTAATATTTGTAAGGTAAGGGCTTAAAGTTCAAATGCTTATAGGAATTATGTAAGTAGATAATTATTTAAGCAGGCTGCATGGTAGTCTGTCCCCATAGAAATTGTTTATTTGTGTACTAGTCACAGGAGATGATTATTCACTACCAAACAAAAATTTTCTCTTTTCTATTTTTCTGGCAACACATGCTGACCCAGGCAATGTGGGGCCATAGAAGTATTTGTTTATTTAAAAAAATAATGCAAACAAGATAATTAACATCAACTGGCATTAGACTACCGCACTGGCATTAGTAGCAACTGGTGGGGATAAAGAAAATTAGGAGCATATGCCCCCTACAAGGCGAGGTGTGAATTCTGGATATTTACTGGCGTACAGGATTTGGGGTCCAGCACTGCCAGAGCTTGTAGTTTTCAAAAGAAGCCAGAAATTTAGGGATGAAAATGCTCAGTTTTTAAATGTTTCAAGAAAATAATTGCTCAGGCTTATAAAACATATCTGAGGGCTAGATCCAGCCTCCAGCCCTCCAGGTTATGGTCCCTGCTATGGGGCATTCAAGTTTCTCTACAGTGTAACGCCAGGCCTACCTGCTATGTAGGCTGATTACAAAAGCGAGTGGCCATTTACAAGCTCCTGAGGATCTACAACATTCTCCTCTACCCAGCTGGAAATACACAGAAGTCTCCCAGCTACTGACCCAAATCATTTTGCAAAATGTAAAGGTATTTCTTTTATCAATTACTTAACTGATTCATTCATGTATTTAATGACTATTTTTTTTTAAAAAATGCTTTGTTTTTAATTATTAAGGGTACATACTACTTGTATATATTCATGGGATACATGTGATGTTTTGATACAGGCATAAAATGTGTAACAATCGAATCAGAGTAACTGGGGTACAACTGTCAGGCTTACTGACAGTTAATTAAACACTCTTGTATGGGAAACCTCATCTAGCAACACACACTGTGATGGTCAGCAGATAGTAACTGATGGCCAAAGTGCCACACTTAACATTCAAATGCTTATTTCACAAGCATTAATGTGCCGTTAAATATCTGGGCACAGAGTGTAGGCTGTATAGATCAACCTAGGTGAGTTTGTAAATGAAAAATTCTTTTTTTTTAAATTAAATTATAGCTGTGTACATTAATGCAATTATGGGGTACAATGTGCTGGTTTTATATACAATTTGAAATACTTCTATCAAACTGGTTAACATAGCCTGCACCATATTTTCTTAGGAAAAATTCTTAAGATTCTTACTTCCAAATAAATGCTTACAAAATTTTGATGTCATTCTGAAAAATTAGCCTTGATTTGGTTATAGCAGACTGAGTACAAAACGTTTTTAATATTTTTAATGTTATAGCCAGGATTATTTCATTTCATTTACAACTTACTGCAGTGAATAAAGCAAGGTGCCTAACTCTCTTTAAACACATGATTTTATGCATAATAGGGTAATTATATTAAATGGGTACACTATCAGTGGACTTCTTGGATGAATAAATTTTCTTGGGCTAAACAAATGCCAAAATGTATATTATACTGTTCTGTCTTGGCACATTAGGCTGGAAATTAATTACCTTGTGCAAAAAGTTATAACAAAATCTCCTCAGTGTAACTTTTCTATATTTGCTTGTGTGAATAGGTGAATGCTTTCTACAGCTTAAGCCCCAAACCCACAAACAAGATCATATAATGAAATCAAATTCCACCAAGAATCAAATACAATGAAGACAATTTTCCATATGAATAGGAAAGGGTGGCATGCTCTTAGAAAAATTGCCATTTCCAGTGTGTAAGACAGAGCCTGAGTTATGTTGGGAGTTATCCTCAGAGGCCTGTGGTTTCCTCTATTTTTGTTCTCTTAGATTTGGCCTGATGGCTTTCAAATCTGTTCTGCTTCCTGTTTATCATCCATCATTCCCACCTCATTTCAAAACATATGCTATGTTCCTTGTAGCAAGGTCTGGAAAATGTGTAAATATTCAAGTGTATGTAAGGTGGGAAAAGCAGGTTTATGGGATCCTACAGCCCGAAGTTCTCCATCACCAGTAGAACCACTCGCCTGCTCTTTGGACAATGGCAGTGTTGTCTGCTGCTCCCTCATGGAGCCCCACTTCCTCTTTGTTCAATTGTATTAAAAATTAGGACGATGCAAAAAATCTGTTATTGAATATTTCATAGCCCGTCTATGTTAAGAGTCTTTATCCTGCACTGTGTTGACTCAGCTCTCTCATCATGCCCAGGTCTTTGTGGCCCATGCAGGGGCCGTGGATGTGCCATCCCCTCATCTCCAGGCCGGACTCTTTCTCTCTTTCAGAATTGGGCCATCAGCTTCTCCCAGGTTTGTGCTGGCAGCTCCCTGAGGTTGGACTGAGAATTCCTCCCAAAGCTCAGCACGTCAGTAATTTCCTGTTTCCCTGACTCTCTCCTCACCAAACAGAGGCCCCTGAGGGTAGAGACGGCATCATTCACTGATGTATCCTGTGTCTAACTGGCAGCCCGGAGCACAGCAGTCCTCAGTATAAACCCTTGAATTAATACTGCACAGGGTGACAGGAAATGACTATTTACCGAGTTCCTGCTGGGCCAGGGGCTCCCAGGGCTCACAATGCCCTCACCATGTCCACCTGTTACAGATGATGCCCACCCAACCAAAGGTCACACCCAAGGGACACGCGAAGGCCAGAGCCACAGCTTCCATCCAGATGATTACAGTCAGGATCCCACCACAGCCTCTTTTCAGAGGGACAGTTGTGCCCCTCAGGGGACCCCCGTGGGGAAGTGTGACGGGGTACAAAGGAGTCTCCTCACTGGAGAGCCATGGGAAGTGGTCTCCCGGGCAAGTCACCCCATCACAAAAGCAGAAAGGACACAAGAAGAGGCTGGGAGTCTCCGGGGACCCATTGAGGACCCCCTTGGAACACGCAGGAGCCCACTTTGCCTCCATGGCCAGACATGACACACTGACCAGTGCAGCTGGAGCCTGTTAGAGACCATCGGCCAGGTCTGCAGCAGCAGGACAGAAACCAACTTAGTCTGGGTGGCTTAGACTGCAATTATTCAATTCCCCACTACCTCAGATTTGCAGCCCAGTATGAGGATCTTAATTACCTATCAGACTAATCTAAATAGAATCCTGCTTAGGCTCACTCGTTTGCAGTCCATTTAAATGAATTCAACCATGGATGTTACAAGTACATCCAGTTGCGGGCTTCTAGCGCAATTAGACTCTGTAAAATTATTACCAATGTAGGCATTTGTGTTTATAATTATGTTTCGTAATTAACGTTCCTAAGTAATACTTTAGGTTCTCACCTCCATTTGCAGTTTTCTAAATGAAAGATTTCATACTAAAGACTGCAAAATATCAGGCACAGGCCATGAATCACCAGGATTAATAATATTCCACTCAGGAATTTTGAAAGGCTGAGGTTAAAGTAAAACTCACAAGAAAATTAGTCATGTTTAGTGGATTAAACCTTGCAGGCGAAGAGCAGGCTTCATATAATAAACACACTTTTTAATTAAAATGTTTTATCATATAGAATGCTAATCCTCTTCAAGAAGGGAATTCTTGTGTGTCGCTAAAATGTTAAGAAAATATATAGAAGGCCAAGTCCATTTTTATTTTTGAATTTTTACTGTACCTATTCCAATTTAAGACTTAGGTGGGCAGGGAACGCCCACTCTTATACTGAACTTCCACCCGGAGCTCGATTTTGACACACCCCTGTCTCAGGCAGGTTACAGTTAAGATACCTAAATTTCACAGGCTAATAAATAGCTAGCACTTAACAGTGGCTCAAAAGTACCTGCTGAATTAATGAGGTCAAGGTTAAGTAAATGTCTAATTTTACATACTCAGAGAATGCAAGAACTAGGATTTGCACACTGAGACGTAACAGTTCTAATAAGAATGAAACCTCGACGTCATCCTACCAACAAGAATGGGTCTCCCAGCAATCTCATGAAAACCTCTTGTTTATATTCTAGACATGTACAGAATAATTCCCCTTCCCCTAGTTATTTGGGCATTTCAAGTCAAAGTGGTTTGGGGATGATTGCATAAGAAATTAAAAATGTCATTTGTGCTCTATTCTTTCTGCCAGGATGAATATCTGTCCAGCAGAGAAGGGAATAGTGCGAATTCTTCACTATTTGGGAAGAGCAGACAGGGGCTGCTGACTGTTGGCTATGCCCTATAGAAGAAATGCAAATTACCGGTGGCAACTGAACTACTGGAAATTCCTACATCTAGGGTTTTGCCTATTAAGGAAAGATTGATAACTCACTAAGAGCTGTTTTGACTACTAGCTAGAGATTTTGGAAGAAAATTGTTACATTCCCTAACTGACTTCACATGTCAAAATTAATTCTAAATGACATTTAGTATCACAAATGTTTAGAAAGGAAATATAAATAATATAAATAATTTTTATGTAATCTTGGGGTAAGAGATCTTTTTTTTTTTTTTTTGTAGTTTTTGGCCAGGGCTGGGTTTGAACCTACCACCTCTGGCATATGGGGCTGGTGCCCTACTCCTTTGAGCCACAGGCACCACCCAAGAGATCTTTCTAAGTATCTTTCCAAAAGCAGAAATCATAAAGTAAAGGTGATTAGATTTGAGGATTCAATTTTGTTACATGATGAAGCATATCTGCAACATGAGAGAAAATATTTCATGTGGTTAATAATGAAATGAGCTCTTATAAATAAGTAAAAACCTCCTACACTACAAGAGAACAGTGGACAAAGACATCTAGATGCATCAATATGACATATTGAATAGTTTAGAAACAATTTCTCTCAAAAAATTTTGAAGACGGAAATGCTGCAAAAATTACATCAACTATCTCTTTATACTCATTTGAGAAAGGGCCAGAAAGACAAAAAGAATCAGGAAATGCAGGTCAGGGGACGGGGTCAGTGGTCTCCTGAGGCATTCCGGTTTCCTGAGATTCTGAGTCATCCGTGGCGTGAGGACTGCAGACAAGTTCTTGGGTCCATACAAAGTAGGGAGTTGGAATGAAGACCTGTGCTTAAAGCTAGGACTCCCCAGAGATGGTACCCTTAGTGAAAGGGTAGGTTAGGAAGCCAGCCACCTGTCAGGGAGGGCCCAATACTAGGAATAGAACAACAGCTGTGTGTTTAGTAGGGTCCTAAGTCCTCTCTGCATTAATTATTTAATCTTCACAGCTCTTTCTGGCAGACCCTGTTACCATCCCAACTTCACTGCCGTGCACATTAAAGCTAAGAGGGTGAGTAATCTGCTCACAGACCTGCTGTTGGGAACTGTGGGTTCAGGCACTCTGGCCAGGAATTAGCATCCAGAATACATAAAGAACTCCTCCAAATGAGCAGGAAGAAACATACGACTCAAGAGAAGCTGGATGGAAGATACTAACAGGAATCCACGGATGAGAAGACAGATATTGCCAGGTTAATACACGAAAAGACGCCTAGTGGTACAAATACAGATTAAAAGTCCGACAGTGTCAACTGTTGGCAGCGTGAGGAACAATGGGACTCCTATTCCTGACTGATTAAAACGTAAACTGAAATCACCACTTTGAAGAATAATCTGGCAACACCTACCAAGTTTATCTGAAAGTTTCCTCCTTATTACTGCCTGGCTTTCGAGACTGATGTCAAAGTGTCACCTCCTTTACGAAGCGCCCCCAGACCCAGGGCCCAGCGTGGCCGCATCCCTCAATTTCCAGGCTTGCTCTACTACTCATTGGAACACATGATTCACTGCCTGCTGTCAGCGGGTTTCATCTGTTACTTAAGGGCCCGGGTGGTGTTGTTTTGTAATTTTTCATTTCTAGCATCTAAGTAGGAGCTAAATAAATGTTGCTGGTTTGAGTATAAAAAGGACTAATGTAACCAAATAAACCATATTTTGGCTTTCTCACTTCTCCATTAGCATATGTCAGAAACATTCCAACAATCCAATTATAGTGAGCAAAACATATCTCAGGGTAAACAAGTCTTCAGTGTTTTTGCCTTTTGTAGATTTGCTCTATATTTTCTTGGAATTAAAATCGAGCATGACATATTTTCTTTAGAAAAGAAAATAGATTACTGTACAGTAATGTCAACTTTTATCTTTATCAAATCAATTTTAAAGACCATGTGCATTCTATTGAACATTCCCAAGTGACAAAGGCCTAAGGCTCTAATTGACTTTTGATAAACATATGACCAAATCATTAAAATGTTCTGGTTTTGTGCAAAATCCATGTAGTAAGCCATTATCAAGAGAGACAGCATCATCTCCCTCTGGAGTTTAGTGACTGATCCTCAAATCTACATTTTAACCCTGATGGCCTAGTGCATATTCTTTCTTTCAAAGTTTTTCTATTTTTTTAACTTCTAGTTGTAAGGGAAGCACATGTTTTGTGTAGAAAATAATTTTAAAAAAAGAAAAGAAAAGAAAGAGTAGCTGTGCCCGTAATACTCCCACCAAGACTCAGGACAATCGCTGTTCACACTTGCAAAAGTGATTAGTCTCGTCTCATATGACAGCAAAGTCTTACTGTGTATATCATAAACATGCTATTTTTGAAATCTGACATGAATATCCTTTTGTTAATATTGTGAATATTATATTGCTACACAATATTCCATCAAATGGATTCCTCAGCATATCATTAACCATTCCCCTAGCTGGATATCATGCTTTAGTTTCTCTGTTTCTATTATTTTCTTGCTTATAAACAAATCCTCCAAGGAACATTTTTGTGGATTATGATTTGGGGGGGTATTTATTTTTATTTCTTTCTATTTGTGCAAATTAATGGGGTACATGAGACATTCTGTTACAGGTATGAATTCAGGGTGACCAGATTTTAAAATCTGTAAGGCGGGACAACATAGCCGGAGGCGGAGCAGGCGACTGGGCAGGCGACCAGGCAGGCAGGGCCTGACAACAAGGCAAACTTTGATAAGCAGTTCTCAATAATCACTTCTCAGCAATTATTTATTACAGTTTAACATTATAAAATTAACAAAAATAATATAAAACTCATATTCTGGCGAAATAGCCATATGGCAGCCGAAAACCATATATTCCCTTCTTGTTCTCCAGTCTGTTCGTGCATTCTTTCCAAAAATTGGGACTTTTTTAAAATGCTGCGGAGTGGGACAAATTGTTGAAAAGCGGAACTGTCCCGCCAAAATCCGAACGTCTGGTCACCCTATATGAATTGCATAGTGATTCAGTCAGGACACTCAGGGTGTTCATCGCCTGAGTACAGTATGTTTGTGTTAAGGGCAGTCCTCCTACTCTGCTGTCAAACCCTGGATTTACTCCTTGTATCTTATCCTACTATGTGTCAATAGGCTTCAAACCACTTCTCTTCATGTTCCCCTGCCCCCCCCCCCCACTCTTCCCAATCTTTGTCACCTACTTTTCCACTCTTTACCTCCCCGTGTTCAAATTTTCTATCTCCACATCACGTGAGAATAATATTTGTCTTTTTGTGCCTGGGTTATTTCACTTAAAACGATAACCTCCAGTTCCACCTGCATTGCTGATATGATTTCATTCTTTTGAATGGCTGAACAATATTCTGTTGTGTGAATACACCACAATTTCTTTATTCATTCATCTACTGATGGACATTTAGGTTAATTCCCTATCTTTGCTACTGTAAATAGTGCTGTAATAAATACGTGAGTGCAGGTATACCTTTGATACACTTATTTATTCTTCTCTGGGTAGACACCCAGTAGTGGGATTGCTGGGTAGAACGATAATTCTATTTTTAGCTTTTTGAGAAATCTACACACTGCTTTCTGTGGTGGCTGTACTAGTTTACACTCACATCAAGAGTAAATTAGAGTTTTCTTTCTCTGCATTCTTGCCCGTATCTGTTATTTTTGTCTTTTTAATAATAGCCGTTGTGACTAGGGTTAAGATGACATCTTGTTGTGGTTTCAGGTTTCATTTCACTGATGATTAGTGATGTTGAGCATTCTTTCATATACTTGTCGGCTGTTTGTATGTCTTCTGAGAAATGTCTATTTATGTCCTTTGTCCACATTTTATTTATTTATTTTATTTTATTTTATTTGAGACAGAGTCTCACTATGTCACCCTTGGCAGAGTGCGGTGGCATCAGCCTAGCTCTCAGCAACCTCTACCTCCTGGGCTCAGGTGATCCTCTTCTCTCCCTGAGAAGCTGAGACTATAGTCGCCTGGCTAGTTTTCAGAGGTGGGGTCTCCCTCTTGCTCAGGCTGGTCTCAAACTCCTGCCTCAAGCAATCTACCCATCTCAGTCTTCCAGAGTGCTAGGATTAAAGGCATGTGCCACCACGCCCAGCCTTTGCCTGTATTTTAATGGGATTATCTGTTTTATTTTATTGAGTTCCTTGTATTAATTAGTCATTGCCAGATGAATAGTTTGCAAATATTTTCTTCCATTTCACAGGTTTTATCTTCACTCTGTTGATTATTTCTTTGTTGTGCAGAAGCTTCTAATTAAATCACATTTGTCTTTTTTTTTTTTTTTTATTGCCTGTGCTTTTGAGGCCTAAGTGATATATTCTTTGCCTAGACCAGTGTTTGGGAGATCTTCTTCTTAGATTTTATACCAGTATTTTTACAGGTTTAAGTTTGATATTTAGGTGTTTAATCCATCTTGGGTTGATTTTTATTATATATAGGGAGAGAGAGGGGACCAATTTCATTTTTTTGCATGTGGATATCAAATTTTCCCAGCACCATATATTAAGAAAGTGTAGTTTCCCCAATGTAAGCTCTCTTTGGCTCTGCTGGAAATCAGTTGGCTATAAATAGGTGGCTTTATTTATGGGTTCTCTATTCTGTGCCATTGGTCTATTTTTATACCAATACCATTCTATTTTGGTTAGTATAGTCTTGTAATATATTTTGAAGTTAGGTTTTGTGATACCTCCTGCTTTGATATTTTTGCTCAAATTGTTTTAACTATTTGTGCTTTTTTTTTTTTTTTTTGGTTCCATATGAATTTTAGGATTATTTTTTCTAATTATGTGAATAATGATGTTGGTATTTTGATACCGTTTGCATTGAATCCGTAAACTGCTTTGGGCAATCAGGTCATTTTAATGATATTAATTCTTCTGATCCATGAGCTTTAGACTTCTGTCAACTTGTCCGTGTCATCTACAATTTCTTTTATCAGTGTTTTAGTTTTCCCTGTAGAGATGTTTCACTTCCCTGGTTAAATGTATTCCTCAAGTTTTTTTTTTTTTTTTAAATCCTATCACTACTGAATTTATTTGTCAAATATAAGAGTTTTTTTGACAGAGTCTCTTAGGGTTTTCTGGACATGATATTATATCATCAGCAAAGAGGGATAATTCTGATTTCCTCTAGTCCAATTTGGATGCCTTTGGTGTTCATCTTGCCTTTTGTTCTGACTAGGACCTCCAGTACTATGCTGAATAGGAGTGGGGAAAGTGAGCATCCTTGTCTTGTTCCAGTTGTCTCCCCCACTCAGTATGAAGTCGGCTTTCACCGTGTATGGCCTTTATTATTTTGAGTAATGTTCCTTTGTTGCCTATTTTTTTTTGAGAGTTCTTATCATGAAGCAGGTTGTTTATCCAATGCTTTTTCTGCATCATTGAGATGATCATAGGGTTTTTGTCTTTCATTCTGTTGATGTGATGTATCACATTTACTGATTTGTGTATGTTGAACCATCCTATTCTAAAGGATGGATAAATCCCATTCCATTGTGGTATATTCTTCCCATTCTATTGTGGTATATACATATTTTTAGTGTACTTTGGAATTTGGTTTATTAGTATCTTGTTGAGGATATTTGCATTTTGTTTTTCAGGGATGTTGGCCTGTAGTTTTTGTTGTTGTTTTTACATCCTTGCCTAGTTTAAGTATCAGGATAATACTGGCCTCATAGTATGAATTAGGGAGAGTTCCTCTTCAATTTTTTGGAACAATTTCAGGAAGATTGGTATTTATTCTTTTTTTAAAATTTTCTTATCTTTACATATACATATGTTTATTAGGGTTCTACTTTTTGCCTTCACAAAATTAAAAAAGCTTAACATTTAACAACAATAACAATGTTGGTTGTTAGTTGTTAATATCAAGGTTAGGACTAGAAACAAAAACCTCGTAAAGAATGAATGAAGATAAGACATTCAGAAAAGAAATCAGACGATTGCTACAACAAAGTATTAAGCAGTCACAATAATAGTAATGCAAAGAAAGTAACATTCACATTGTCAAATAAGAGTATGTCTATTATAGAATGCTTTGACTTTGAGGTTCAGTAGAGAGACATCAATTAACTTATTATTTTTTTCCAAAGTCTCAAAAAATAGACAACTAATATTTATAAATAAAAATAAAAGATAATTTCAAAAAAAACAGATCATGTCAAATCTTATAGACAATAGAAAAAGAACAATTCAATAGAATAGAACAATTTCAGGAAGATTGGTCTTAATTCTTTATTGTATGTTTAGTAGAATTCAGCTATCAATCCATCTTGTCCTTGGCTTTTCTTTGTTTGAAGACTTTTCATTAGTGATTCAGTCTCAGTGTTTGGCATTGTTCTGTTCAGCTATTCTGTTTCTTCCTGTTCCAGTCCTGACAGGTGGTACAGCCAGGAATCTATCCATCTCCTCAAGGCTTTCCGGGTTGTCAGTGCATAGTTGTTCATAGTAGCTCTGATGACCTTTTTTATTTCTGTGGTATCAACTGTAATGTCTCCTTTTTCATTTCTGATTGAATTTTTGACTTGAAATCTTTTTTCTTGCTAGTGTAGCTAGTGGTTTATCAATTTTAAAGAATCAACTTTTTTGTTGTTGATCCTTCGTATTATTTTCTGGTCCGTTTCATTTAGTTTTGCTGTGATCCTTATTATTTCTTTTCTTCTGCTGATTTTGAATTTTTTTTCTCACTTTTCTAGTTCCTTGAGGTGCACTGTTGGAGACTGCTAGTGTGTTATTTTTCTGCTTTTTGGATTCAGGTGTTTATTACTACGAATGCCCCTCCTGGCATTGCTTTTGCTATATCCAACAGGTTTTGGTATGTGCCTCCATTTTTCTTTCAAGGAATTTTTTGATTTCCATTTTAATTTCTCTGTTGACCCAATGGTCAATCAGAAGCTTTTTGTTTAATTTTCTCATATTTGTGTATTTCCAGAGTCCTTCTGATATTGATTTCAAGTTTTATTCCATGGTGGCCTTAGAATTTACTCAATATAAATTTTATTTTTCAAAATTTGTTGAGACTAACATATGGTATATCCTGGACAATGTTTCATGTGTTAATGAAAAGAATGTATATTCTGCAGTTGTTGGATAGAATATTCTGTAAATGTCTGGTAGGTCTGCTGATCTGAAGTCCAGTGTAAATCCAATGTTTCTTTATTATTTTCTGCCTATGTGATGTATGCAATGCTAAAGTGGGGTCTTTGGGTTCCCATGTCATTATATTATAGTGTATCTCTGTCTTTAGAGCTAATGAAATTTGCTTTATGAATGTGGGTACTCTAGTGTTGGGCATATATACAGTAGAACCTCCTACTTGACCACCTCCCTACACTGACCGTCTCCCTCAGTGGGCCTAGTTTTCACAGATTGGAAATGCCCACATGTACATATTAGGACAGTAGGCCTAGTTCCTTAAGTTGACCACCTCTCTATGTTGTTACAGTTTGTTACAGTCCCAGTGGTCAATTTACCAAGGTTCTACTGTATTTAGAATTGTTATATCTTGCTAGATTGATCCCTTTATCATTATATTATGACCTTCTTTATCTTTTTTGTTTGTTCTTTACAGTTTTCTGACTTAAAGTCTGTTTTATCTTATGTAAGTACAGCTATCTCTACTACTGTTCACTTTTGGTTTTCATTTACTTGGACTCTCTTTTTCCATTCCTTTGTTTTTAGTGCATCTATGTCCTTGATGGTAAAATGACTCTCTTGTATTCAGTATATAATTGAATTATGTTTAAAAGTCCATACTGCCACTTTGTATCTTTTTTTTTTTTTTTTTTTTTTTTTTGCAGTTTTTGGCCGGGGCCTTGTTTGAATCCATTATCTCTGGTATATGGGGCCGGTGCCCTACTCCTTTGAGCCACAGGTGCCGCCCTCACTTTATATCTTTTAAGAGGAGGATTTAATCCATTTGTATCCAAAGTTATTATTGATATTTGAGGCTCTGTCTTTGCTATATTGTTAATTGTTCTATATTGTATATGTTGCATGTACTGTTAATATATAAATGTTTTATATATTCTTTATTCTTTTTTTTTCCTCTTATAATTTGTCATTGTGCTTGGTAGATTTCTGTAGTGATACCATTTGAGTCATGTTGCTTCCTCTGTATAATCACTTTATCAACAAATTTTATACTTTCATGTGTTTTCCTGATGGTAAGTGCCATTTTTTCACTTCCAGGTTTAGGGCTCCATCCAGAATTTGTTGTAGGGCTGGTCTAATGGTAATAAATTCCCTCAGTATTTGTTTTTCTGTGAATGATTTATTTTTCTTTCACTTATGAAGAATAATTTTGCTAGATATAGTATTCTTAGGGACAGCTTTTTCCTTTAGCACTTTGAATATACCATCCTCTTATTTTTTGATCTATAAAGTTTTTTTTAAAGAAATCCACTGTTGGCTCAGCGCCTGTGGCTCAAATGGCTAAGGCGCCAGCCACATACACCTAAGTTGGCAGGTTCGAATCCAGCCCGGACCTGCCAAACAACAATGATGGCTGCAACTAAAGAATAGCCAGGCGTTGTGGCGGGTACCTGTGGTCCCAGCTACTTGGGAGGCTGGGGCAGGAGACTCGTTTGACCCAGGACTTGGAGGTTGCTATGAGCTGTGAAGCCACAGCACTCTACCCAGGGGGATAGCTTGAGGCTCTGTCTCAAAAAAAAAAAAAAAAAAAAAAACAACGAAATCCACTATTAGCTTATGAGAATTCCTTTATAGGTGATTAGATGCTTTCCTCTGAATAATTTTATAATTTGTTCATAAATTTGACTTTAGATAGTGTGATTATAATGTGCCAGGGGTGAAGTTTTTTTTTTTGTTTTTTTTTTTTGCATTGTATATTTATGGGGTTTATCTTCCTATATTACAGAAACTGAGGGATGGCCATACTTTTATCTCCATCTGCCAGTAGTATTCATCTATTGGATAAACTGGTATGATAAACACATCCAGTATGAGATGTACTAAGTTTCCTGTCCTTCTGGCCCTGCCCCTCTCTTTGCATTTGCTGTTGGGACCTGGAGCATCACCTCTAGACAGCTGTAGAAGTCAGAGCTGTGGTGTCTCCTCTGCCTCAGACCTTTCTTCTCCTGTCCAGGAGAACAATGGCCTGTCTCAAATCTGAACCTGTCCCTTTCTCCACGTTCACACTGGCAGATCTTGGTTCTTGTCTTGCCAGGGCTATTAAAAATGTGCATCACATTTTTTACATTGCTTAACTAATAAATGCTGAGATAAATGTATTAACACTGTTACAGGAAAAAAAAAATCACCAACAGTCTCACCACTCTGTCTTTCCTGCTCAATCATTTGGTACCTTTCCTTCTAGGATTTTCCTACACGTAATTGTGTTAAATATTGTGATCAGGCCATATTTGTACTTTTCTCTTTTGTTCTTCCCTTTACTAGTCTGTTATTTTTCTCATATTATTAAAAACTCTTTGTAAACTTTTAAATTTAAAATGTTTTCTTAAGATTCTGGTAAGTGATTGCACCAGGCCTTAAGCAACCATTATCCCTACTGTTTAGCATTTGAATGAACACGATCACACAGGAAGCGTTTTCAACAGATTCAGTTATTTCCTTAGGACAGACTCCGAAATGGGATTACTCCATTAAAGTCTATAAATATTTCCAAGATTACCTATTTCTATCTATTCTCTGCAGAATATAGCAGATCCTACCCAAACATCCTCCCACACATCCATGTGGCTGGTCACTCACACCCTGTGAGAGAAACCTGAACTCAGCTTGCTGTTCTAAGGCTGTCTCAGGAAGACCCCTCTGTCAAGCTTCGGTGACATTGTCCCCTCGCCTCGGCATCCTAGCCTGCAGCTACCTGGAACTATTGTTCTCCAAGACTTTGTTCCTAACTCTCTGGCTGTCTCTTTTCAATGACCTTTCTTTTCTGTTAAATCTCTGCTCTGATCCCAATTCTCTCCTTAGTGAAATTCACAGCATCCTTCCTCAACTTAAAAACCATAGCTCCCCATTCCTGCTTTCTATTCTCAGGATATTTACACTTCTATCATAGCAATTGCCACCATTTCTTGCACCGTCGTTTATTATGGATAAATCTAACCAGATTTTCCTAAAGCCAGGGCCACATATTACAATTATTTATATCAGGAAAATATTAAATGTCTTCCACACAACTGATGCAAGTATGACAAAGTCAGACCTGCAATGAGTTAATTAGCCTCCCACATTTAGGTTTCTATCTGACATTAGTAGATACAGTAACGTTTCCCTGTTGGTTTCTATAGGATGTTTCCAAAATAGAAAGTATAAATATAGCAATATGCATGGAGATTCTAAACAAAAAGAAAATAAATGTATATGATAGAGTATTACTGTGCTTCTTCAATTCTACAGTATTTATGATTCATGTCTGAACCTATCTGACTTAAATCTAATACAAAAGAAAAACATGGTAGCATCTAATTGAGATTTTGTCTTAATATAAAGCCAGAAAGCAATTAGATCTCCACTGTTCCTACAGAAAAGCCAGAGAAATGAAACGTTCTTATGTTTATTTTTCAGCGACTAGGTAAACAATGGGGAATTGGATGTGTAATGTTAGGCATAAACTTGTGATTGGGGCTTAATGCCATGAAATATGTGTGCAGAATTATTAAACTTATTCTAGTAATTATACTAGAAATGTGTGTGTGTGTATGTGTGGTTCACATAACTTTGATAAGAACTAGCATTGGGGAAAGCTTAAAACTTCTCAATAGTATGAATTTGCTGAACAAAAGAAGCTAATATATTGACCATTTATTAAATGCCACCACTAAAGCATATACTTTCCCCAAACTCTCAGGCTTTTATTCTTTCTAACTCAGCTTTTGGCAATTTTAATTAATTTCTGTTAATTTTTAAGTTCTATTTTCTGGTATGAATGTTATTTGTCAATTTTAGACTTTAAAATTCTGGGCGGTGGGGAATTTTAAAGCCTGAGAATTTATTTCACTTATGTAAACTTTCTAATCACTGTTAAGTAGAAAGCACATCAGTGGCATTAAAGCTGCATCAATCTACCTTTAGTATTCTTTGCTGTACACATTATTTATGTGTTCTGATGAGAGAAGAAACCAAAATGTGATACTCCAAAGTAAAGCTAAAATAATTATGTAAATTATAAATTTATACTAAAAATTCAAACGTCTAGGAGTTAAAAGTGCATCGAACAATTGAAAAGTAATTTAAACTTATTAGCACCATTTAACACAGGGGTATCAAATTTATAAACAAAATAGGAAAAAAATGTACTTTTTATTAAATAGCTATCATTTACCAGAATCACCTAAAGTAGGGCACAA
>NW_003852451.1:5214301-5246309 GCF_000181295.1 Otolemur garnettii
TTTTTTTTTGGTTGTAGTTGTCATTGTTGTTTGGCAGGCCTGGGCTGGATTCAAACCCATCAGCTCCAGTGTATGTGGCTGGCACTCTATCTGCTGAGCTACAGGCACCAAGCCTAAAGTAGGGTACAGTTTGAAAGCTGGGAGTAAGAATTATGAACTATTTGTATAAATTGACTGTGAGACATTTATGTAGAAAACGCAAGTTGCATTATAAAAATCCAAAGCCAAAAACCATTCTGCTTCAGGTTGCTATTGAAATTAGCTCAAAGTCAACTTAATTTGGCATTTCTTGGGACCTATGACTTACAGAACCCTGAATTGAGAATTATTAAAGATTTAAAATAATCCAGGTGGCACCTGTGGCTCAAAGGAGTAGGGCACTGGCCCCATATGCCAGAGGTGGCGGGTTCAAATCCAGCCCTGGCCAAAAAAAAAAAAAAAATAATAATAATAAAAATAAAGTAAATACTAAATAATAATAATAAAGATGTGAGAGTTTTACTTTCAAGGACCTAACAGTACAGGAGGTAAGACAAGACACTGTGTAACTGATCATAACGGTATACAGATGTGCGAAGAAACCTGATGGAAAAAAGTGAGAGCAAGATTCATTCTAGCTGAGGAACGAGGGGAAGCTTTTATTGCAGAGATGGCATTGGAACTAGGAGGAGAAGAATGAGTAGAACTGGGCACAAAGTAATAGCAGGGGCCAGGGAGGGTGACAGAGGGACACGTTAAGCAGAGGCAAGGTGATCAAAGAGATAAAATCCCAGAATTTAGAATGCTTTGGGGGAATTGGCAATAGTCTGGTTTGGATGGAGTACAAAGGTTTTTGTTTTTAGTTGACACAAAATAATTATACATACTTATGGGGTACATGTGAGTGTTAGATATATGTATATATTGTGTAATGATCAAAACAGGGTAATGAGCATATCCATCACCTCAAACACTTGCCATTTCTCTGTAATGAAAACATTAAAAATCCTCTCTTCTAGCTACTTTGAAATACAGAGGCTGCCAAAAACGTATGCACATTTAAAAATAGAGAAAAAAGACTATATTAAAGTTGTGATACTCAAGTCACCTTTGACGTCTACAATTGCAAGAGATCCAAGATCCAAGATAACAAATGTTATCAATATATATTATTACAATTTTAATACAGTCTTTTTCCTTTCTTAAAACGTGTATACATTTTTTGTCATCCTCTGTATAACACATTATTGTTGATTACGGTCACCCGACCTGCAATAGAACCCAAGAACTTAATCCTCCTGCCTGATGGTAACTTTGAACCTGCTGACCACCCTGTCCCCATCCCAGCCCCTCTGCTCTCCTGAGCCTCAGGGAACCACCCTTCTCTTGTCTACTTCCATGAGATCAATGTGGTTTTTTTAATTCCACATATGAGATCATGCAATAATTCTTTTTTGTTTGATTGATGCCACTTAACATAATATCCTCAAGGTTCATCCTTGTCATGAGTGACAAAATTTTATTATATCTTTTGAGGCAAGGATTTTTTGGATAAGACTTCAAGAATATAGAAAATGAAAGTGAAAATAGACAAATAAGATTATTTCAAACTAAAAAGCTTCTGCCCAGCTGAGGAAACTTTCAACGCAGTGAGAAGACGATCTATAGGACAGTAGAGAATATTCCCAGACTCCGCATGTATCTGATAAGGAGTTGGTATCCAGGATATATAAGGCACTCAAACAAAACTCAAACAACTCAACAGCATAAATTCACACTTAACAGATATTATCTGGGCGGTAGGCACACTTATAACTTTGACTCATACTATGCAAAAACAGTACCTGTAACCCACACATATGTACCTGCATAATATGCTGAAATTTAAAAAAATGGAAAAAGATATGGATGGAACTTCTCTATTTTGTTTTAAGTAGACATTTCTCAGTAGAAGGCATACAAATGGCCAGCAGGTGTATAATCAGGATCACGGGCGGTGCCTGTGGCTCAAAGGAGTAGGGTGCTGGCCCCATATGCCAGAGGTGGCCCCATATATTCAAGCCCAGCCCCAGTCAAAACTGAAAAAAAAATAATGCTCAGGATCAGTAATCGTTGGGTCAATGAAAGGTGGAACCACACTGAGATATCACCTTACCCCAGTTAGAATGGAGTGGCAAGACTCAGGGGTGAGGAAGGAGATCTTGCACTGGGTAAAAAGGGTTGAATTAGTTTAAAATTATTAATACTGAAATAACACACTTCCTAAAACAAGCAGATGATACTAAAGATAGGTCATTACAAAAACAATGAGAGAATAGGACATAAGAAATATTTATTTTAAACTTATTTATAATTGCTTTTAATTAAAAAAATTTAATCAGAAGGCTTAATAATAGTGATTTATTAAACTATGCAATTCTGTGCAATTTATGGTTTTAAGAACTCAGATACCTTTACGTGGGAAAGAGGTTTATCTGATGCTTCTTTTTTTTTTTCAGCATGTACTATTTTATTGGGCCTGGAAAGCTTTAAATACAGAATGGGCTGGCCAGGGGGCACATGTGGCATCTGAGAATGGACATATCAGAGAAATCACATAACCCAGAGTTGGACAGAGAGCTGGGGAAGAAGGGCAGTCTGGAATAGAGGCGGGGGCCAGCTGGTTATCTGATGCTTCTAAGGGTGATTTACCCTTAAAAATATTAAAAATCTATGTTCTAGAGGAAATCAGTTAGTTGAACAGAACATTTTACTTTTTGGTAAGCCTAAATTTCCACTGCTTTCTTTTCTTGACAAATAACAGAATTTGCATTTAATTTGTCATGCTGTATCACAACCACCATTTTGCTTCAACTCTGGAGAATGCACTTTGTAGATTTCTCTTTGTCTTGTGTTTCTACTTTTTTTGGAAGAGCAAAAGCAAAATGCTGATTAAAATAACTCTAATGGTACAGAGTTATACACAGAGAAAGTTACTACCCAGCACGTATCCCGTTCACAACTGGGAGTGTACCTGTCCACACATTTTAATCCTCACACAATACAGACTTACGTCTACACTCTGTGTGTGTGAGAGACAGAAAGAGATCTATTTTTCTTTTTCTAAAATGAAACTGTTATTCTAAGCAAAAAAAAAAAAAATGCATATTACTCTCCACATTATGTTTTATAACACGCGTTATTGACATCTTTACAAATCGGTACATACAAATCTAATCTATTCCTTTAAATAGCTATAAGATTTGGTATTTCACTGTAGAAATATACAATAATTTCTTCAGCCATTTTCTACTTGATAAGCATTCACATTGTTTATAGCTTTTTCTATTTACATATATCATCATATGCTAGGGCTTTTTTTTTTTTTTTGGCTGGGGCTGGGTTTGAACCCGCCACCTCCAGCATATGGGGCTGGTGCCCTACCCTTTTGAGCCACAGGCGCTGTCTGGGCTTTCATATTTATAAAATTAAAAAATAAGATGAGGATAAGGTTTTAAAAACTAAACAGATACTAATGTTAATGGATATGGTCGTGTAACTTTTCATGAAAGTTTTATCAGTTCATATTCCCAATGGGAGTATAAAGAAGTAGCCATTCTGCTGTACTCATACCCAGGGACAACCCTGCAAATGAACGATAGTAAGCAAGGCAAGGGTTGCTTGGGTTCACAAGCATTCAGGTGTCACGAATTGAGCCTCTGTTTACTCCATTTTAAAGTTGGAAGGGTTTGGTCAGTCAGAAAAGGTTGGGATGGGGCTCTTGGAGAAGGGGGTTCAGGGCAGTAAATACATTTAAGAGGTGGGATGCTAGTATTTCAATGGCCACCCTCAGTTTTCCAGGTAAATAGCCCAGCCATTGCTAAGACTTAAAATTACTAGATTTAAAATTTTTTTTGCATATTTAATAACAGAAAATGGTGTCTCCTTGATGTTTTTAATGATCACATTCTTAATGTTTAGTTTAGAAGACCAGCTTTTATTTTAAAATTTATATTTGCTTATCTATTACTTGTTAAAATTGTTCTGTTGTAATTTGTGCTATATATTTTTTATCATCAATTTGAAGGAGCTATTTGTCTTTTAGTGATATTAATTGTCAATTGTTTACAATATTTTCTCTGGGTCTGTCTTTCATTATCTATGTTTAAGGCATCTTTAGCTATATAAAATTTTAATATTTATATAATAAATAATCTATTAATCTCAAATGCCATTATATTTTTCTTACTTAATAAGTTTTTCTAGTTTACTTGGGTCTTATAATTTTCTTGTTATCATTTTCTTGGGAATTGTGTCGTGTTGATATTTTTGTGATACTTTCCCCTCTTTTCATTTCCCACTGGATACTGATATTATAAAGAAAAGCACTTTCCTTTTTCATATTTATTTTACTACATATATTCACTCACCTTACCAAATTGGTACTCTTGGCACTTTTAATAGTATTTAGTTGAATCGTTTGATTTTAGCCTCAGGTGGTTGTTGTAATGTGATTATAATCACATGACAAAATAATTGTTTCTTCTTTTCAATATTTGCTTTGCATTTAAATATTATGTTAGTTAGATTCTCTTAAATAATTTTAATGAAAATGAAGCCGGGTACATGTGTCTAGTTCCAAATTTCAGTGGCGATGATAACCCTTAATCTGATACCTCACTACTGCCTTACCTTTGAGCAACCCTCCCTTCCTGCGTCTCCTGACAGCTCCACCTGCCCATCCTCCACCACCTTCCTTACCCTCAGCTCCAGTCAGTTTTCAAGTCCTGGTGGTTCTACTGATTCCCTGACTCTTCCCCATCTTTCTGTCCATGGCCCAACTATAACCACTTCACTTCATTCCATTCTATCACAGCTGGACTATCAGGTACCTCCTCACATTATTCAACTACCGTTCAGTCTTTAAATTGCCTCCAAAAGTATTTTGTTAAAACTCCAAACAGTTTTCCTTCTTCATTTAAAAATCTCTAATGGTTCTTTTAAGCCTGCAGAATAAAATTTAAAATTTTAAATATGATACCCAAAGCCTTTCTTATTCTAGAACCAAATACCCCTCCCAGTCTCGACTTGTGCCTCTTGCTACCTACCATTTCTTACAACAGTGACTCGCTCATTGCCTCTTGGTTTCAGGATTTCTCAAGCACATGCTTGCTCTGTCCCTATCTCAGCCTCCTCAACTTGGTGCATCTCCACCAATGTCTGCTCACACTTCAAATCCCACCTCAGAAACCCAGCCCGTCTCGGCCTCTGTCCTCTCTGTGCTCTGATGACACATTCTGCCATAGTCCTCACTGGGACTGCGATCCCCAAGGAGTAGGTTTGTAACTTTTCATCCTTGGGTCCACAGCGCAGTACTTGGTATGACAGGACTTTAACAATATTTGCAGGTGGAAGGAAGGAGGGAAAGAAGAGAAGAAGAGAGGAAGAACCTACTAAAGATGTTATTTAAATGGAAATCTTTGTTTTAGAACCACCTATGTCTAAAAACAAAGCTGTATCAGTTAAAACTGCTGAGGTGATTCAAACTAATTTTTAATATACAAAAATTGAGATTGTGGAATAGAATTGAGTAACTAAGAAAAAAGATTACACTGCATGTCAGCAAATTTATCTTTGGTGAAAAGTGGTGTAGAAAGCAAAAACATAAATGGAAAAGCTAACGTAAAACATGAAAAATGAGCGTAGTGCTTCTATGCTTTGTAAACATTTTACTGCATTTAAAGCATAAAAGAAAACACAAAGAACAGATACCCTAGACGGGTGAATTTTGGTAGAGTGGATGATTAATTTCCTGTGTATTTCTCCAGCACTGTCTGCAACAGCTCCTTGTATTTCAAGACAGGCTTCAGACTTAGCAAGCTGTAATACACACTGCTCATTTGCCACATAGTACGGCCTATTTATATATACAGTATGGTATGTTAGTCATTACTAAGATAATTAAGCTTAAATCATGGTAGCAATCTATAAGATGGTGATTGAGTCCCCCTTACAGCTTGAGTTACCATTTATTGGCTTATAGATCCCTAGGCTTACACCCAACACCGACCCAGTGTCCAGACACCTCAGTGGGCATGGTGCGGGCAGGAAGGTGGGGAGAACATCACAAAGCCAGCTCACATCGTTGCAGCAATTCTCTTGAATCACTTTTCTATAAGTTTTCAGCAAAAGTCAGGAAACAGATTCTGAGTACCATCAATCTCATTTCTTTAAGACTCAATCACAGCAAGCCATGGCAAAACAGCTATTAGTATTGAGTGCTAGTTGACGGGCACTGGCTCTGACCGAGGATTCTGGAGCTGGTTTGCCAGGTTCAAACCGTACTCAACACTAAGCCCTACTAAGAAGAATGGGTAACTAAGTGAGTAACTAAGCTCTCTGTTACACAGTTTTATCATCTGTAATATGGAGATAATAATAATAACAGTGTATCCCCAATAAGGCCCATTCATAATTAAATATAAAGCTCTTAGAAATATATGAAGGATTATATATGTGTTATCAATCATTGATATCATCACCATCACTACATGTATAAATATATATTCATATTTCAGAGACAGGGTCTCTCTCTTTCATCCAGACTGGAAGGCAGTGCTGTGATCATAGCTCCTTGTAGCCTCCAACTCCTGTGCTCAATCTATCCTCCTGTCTCAACCTCTCATGTAGCTAGGATCATGGACATGGGCATGGGCCACCATGCCCAGCCTATCTAGTGTATATTTTCTTTTCTTTTCTTTTTTTAATGAGATAGAGTCTCATTTTCTTGCCTCAGTAGAGTGTTGTGACATCACATCTCACAGTAACCTCAATTCTTGGGTTCAAGTGATTCTCTTGTTTCAGCCTCCCAAGTAAATGAGACTACAAGCACCCACCACAACACCTGGCTATTTTTCAGAGACGAGACCTCACTCTTTCTCAGGCTGGCCTCAAACTCGTGAGCTCAAGAGATCCACCCACCTCGGCCTCCCAGAGTGCTGGGATCATAGGCAAGAACCACTGTCCCTGTCCCTCTAGTGTATATTTTTAATAACACTAATGGAGATATGAAACATTCCAGAAGAAAATGGGGTGCAAGATGAATCATTTTAAATGAAGTAGGTGAGATCACAATCTTTACAACACTGTAAAGAAATTTGTGATGACTGTAACATCACAAGCAAAGAATTTGTGATGACTGTAACATTAATTTTCAAGTCTAAAACTTTATATATGCATTGATACATTGCTATATTTTTCAGAATTTGCTTCGGCATTATATTTTGAATTTTTGTGAAGAATATATCCAGTTTGGAATTTTTTAAATGAAAACGGCTTGCTATTAATGACACTGCCGCAGCACTTGTGTTCACTACAGAGGTGGCAGATGGAGCAGCGCCGTGCACTTGTAAAGAGAGACTGCTTACTGCGGAGTTGAATCCTACGTGAGCCCCTGGTGTGCAGGCAACATCTCAGTTTCGAGCTCTAGTGAGTCAGCAGGGCCCTTTTCATCTATTTTATAATTATGATGCTATTTGCAATAAATTCTTCTCCCAAACTTTCTACTAGCACTTGAAATGAAAAAAGGGGCACCTGATTGAGTGAAAATTTAGAAAATAATCAGTAGGGAGTATTTAAATAACCTGGATAAATTTGTAGCTTTGGGGGCTTTTTCCTTTCCTTTTTTCTTCCTGAAATCTATTAGGTCTCCACTGAGTGTAGGAAACTTGTGGGGTCCATTTGACCCTTCTGTCTAAATAATGGAACTCCCACAGTGGTTTTCCCCGTTCTTTAAAAGATGGATCTTTGTAATAGCACACGTGCACTCACCACACACACACTGTTCTTTGTGCAAAGCAGGCCCACTGATGAGTTTCTAGGACTTTATTAGTCCCTCCTTATGGGAAAAATGACTTACTCCTGCATAAATATGCTGAATAACCTGAAAAAAGCAGATACTGGTTAAATACCTAATTCGAGGAGAAAGAACTGGTCTAAGGGAATCTCAAGAAGTAAGGCTGAACTTCAAAGATGAAATGACAGAACATTTCAAGTAGAAGGGAAAGAATCTCCCGGCTTGCTGCAGGCCAAGAGTAGGGTTCACTTGCCTGACATTCAGTACTAAGGGTGAGAGCCGAGGGACCCCCAGGGAAGTCCCCTCGAGGACTGCGGTCAGAAGAAAGGTGACCGTGGATGCAGCGGGCAGGGCCATGCGTGTGCAGCATTTCCACATCCATCTCTCAGTCAGTCCCCACGTTAGCAGGGGGAACAGATGGGGCACATCCCCTTTTACTGATTTTCCAGTCAGGGACAAGGCCAGAGAGGGACAGTGACTCTGGGGCCTCACGACCCCCGGTCAGTGCCGGTGCCCGACTGGGGACTGAACGTGGATGTGTGCAGTCTTCCACCCGAGTCCTGCTCAGAGTGCACAGCAAGCACCATCCCGGCGTCCCTTCACCATACCTGGAGCCATGCGGAGGTGTCTGTGTTCCTGGCTTTTTTCTTTATTTATGTTACAGTTTTAAAAGTAAGTCTCTCCACGTTTGAGGACTCCTTTAACCTATTATTCCCAAGGGCAAAGCTTCGTAGTGAGTATCCATAGTAAATAAAACATAAAAATAGATTTTTTTTTTTAAATCTGCAACCTGTTACTAAATACATGGGATTCCTAAATGCGGTAAGAAGTGTTCACATTTCAGAAGTTAGTGGAGCGGCTGCATGCCTCGGGACCCTCACGGGTCAGAGCACCCTGGTCCCCATTCTAAGCTATTAGACAAACAAGACCCCTCGGATGGTGGCAGATTCTGACAGGACAGCTCCTCGGCTCTCTGCCTGGTCATGATCTAGAAGCTGCAGGGTGGATGGTTTGACAGGTTAAGGGATCTTCTCATCTTTCATCCCGGGAGAATACTGTGCTGTAGTTTCAGTGCACACGGGATCAGGGAGGAAGGGGACTCCAACTGCTCTGTCCCATCTGGGATGTGCACTAAGATGACCTGTTCATGATTTTAGCAGAGAGAAAGCTGAGTCCACGCAGTTGCAAGGGCACGTAATTCAACTCCGGTATTAACGGAGAGGGCACTGGGGTTAGAACACAGAGGATGATGCGGGATTTGCCCGTGACAAAGGGCCGACCGTGGAAGTGAGATTTCAGAAGCAGCCGGATGACTGCAGTAGGCAGTCTCTTCAGACCTTCCTACAGGCACTAGTCATAGGGAAGAGGATTAAATGGCGTTAGGAAGCCTCGTTCCTCAGCTGGTCTGTAGGAGGCTGAGGGTATATGTTATTTTAAAAGAGGTATATATTATTACAGAGGCAGAAGTTACCTCAAGGTCATCTTATCTGATCTCTTCGTCTTACAGATAAGAAGGAGGACCAGAGGCTGCGGTGCAGAGTCCAGGTCCCGTGTTCTGCCCGGACATGAGGGTCAGAGTTCCCACAATCTGTGGCCACAGAGTGGGAGATGCCCGGGCACCTGACACAGAGGGGTCTCGTGGGACAGCTGCAGGCCCGTGGGAGGGAGCAAACAGGAGACAGCAGGAAGGAACGGGAGGGCACAGTGACATCGGGCAGCCCCCCGGACATTGCTGCTTGTGCCTCTCCCAGACCTACAAGTATCTGTATGGAAAGAAGGCTTGACTTGTAATTTTTATTAAATTAAAACCCTCATCTGGTAAAATTTACTTTGAAGTCAGGTAATTTTCTTCCTTTTAACCCAAATTTTCCAGTAAAGTAGTGACTCCGTTTACCTGCACTTCAGAAATCTAGGGTGTAGTTCAGGAGGACGATAATGCTGACCACCAGTCTCCTGTCCCAAGAAAGGTGGCTGTAAGGGCATTTGAGCCTGTGACCCTTCGGGGGTCTCTTTATTTCATGTTGTGTATAAATTCCTGTGCTCAGATACTCAGACAAACTCTCTGGTTTCCTCCCCAGGTCCTCGGGCAGCTGTAAATGTCCCTCACCAGCTTCATCACCCGGCTGTGGTTGTATGAGGCAGACGCGTTTGATGGGCGCTGGCTCTTCATTGATAATGAGTGACTTCAGGGGTCACGGTCCGTAATCCGCGTTTTGTAAATGGCAGAGCTGAAGCCCAGGCAGAGAAATGACACGGGGTTCCACAAATCAATACCAGGGCCCCCAACCAGAGTTTCCCAACTTTGACTCCTTGTCCCATCCTTATTTTCCCACCTTGCCTGTCCAAAACGCTTGTCAAGTGTAACTTGCACATAAAAAGCCTTCACCAAGAATGCTCCGTGACAGGGAGGAGAGTTCTGTCTTTGCCCCTGGAATTTGTGTTAAGGACGCTGCCGACACAAGGCGGAATTGCAAAACAGTTGCGGACTCTAGACCTCCTGATCTGTGGCTGTTTTAAGAGCCAAGCCAAAATGATGTCCTTCCACATCTCTCCCAAACTTGTTTTTAAGTATGAGGACGTTAAGGATGGGATGTATTTACAAAACCCACAGCCTTTGAAACAATCATTGAGTTACAGCACAAGCAGACCCCTTGTTGATTGCTTCAGTCAGAATATATGGCTTAGGTGACGGGGCGATGCCAGTATTAAATTTTGTTTTATGTTGTAATTTTTACCTGTTTGGGATCTGGGTTGCGATGAGAAGTATTTCATTCTTCTGATTTACAGTGTTGAGAACAAGGATTAACGGCCGGCCACTTTAATTCAGCTCTCTCAACACGCTCCAGAGATAAAGGGCTGTGTAAAGACAACGCGGTGTCCCAGGGTCCCTTCCAAAGCTGTTTCCTGAGAAGCGTCTTCCTAATCTGAGATCGATTTGGCAAGATTCTCCTTGGGTGAGGAAGTGAGTCGGGGGGAGAGAAGGTGGGGAAGAGAGGCTGGGAACCGTGTGAACACGACTGTGCTTTTCACAAGCCGCTTTCTTCATCGCCACTGGATTCTTACCAAATGGGAAGCAGGGGGCGGGGGAAGGGCGGGGGGCCTCGGCAGGTTCCCCACAGTCAGCTCCTACCAGCAGGCTGCTCTGTAGAACCTAAGTACGTGCCCCAAGCTTAGCTCTGAAACGTCTATGTGGACCTTAAACTCTGCTCATTCTTTTATTCAGGCGTCCTCAGCTACAGAGACTTCCTGGCTACAGATGGCATTTCAAGCCACTTTGGGAGAACTGGCACCTGCACAGCCTGGAGGTCGGCCCTCACCAGCTGAGGGTTTCTAAGCTAGACGGTCCTCAACCATTATTTTCTATCACTTCTTTTCTTCCAGGTGAGGAAACTGAGGCCTGCTCCACTGACAATACAACTCACTGAGAAGGAACTATTTTCATGTCACGGCAGCATGCAGTGTGAAACCACAGTCAAAGTCACAGCAGCTAATTCTGTACAGACACGCTGAGCAGGTGACCTGCTCTAGCTATCACCAGCCTAATGGCACTCAGCATCTACAAGCTAACTCACTGTGTTCATATTAAAAGTATTCTTACAGAGTGGATGCTATTGACAAGTATCACTAAAGTATTATTTCCGTTGAACTAACATTCATCTGTGGATTATTTACATAGTGAGTTACATTTACTGTTTCTCATTTTTTCCACGATGCTGGGGGCCAGTGCAGTGCCCCCCGTCTCTTGGAGGGACATGCAACAAACAGGTGGGCAAACAGTGATGGCCGGCGCACAGTGAGCGCACTAGAGGAACGGCCAGCACATAGTAACACACTAGAGGAGACACTCTTTGCTTTATTCAGAGCACTTACCAGAATGAGTTAAACTTGAGGTGACACAGTGGGGAGGAGATGGCCACAAGTAGCTTTAATAAAGGGGCAGGAAGGATTTCTCAGAGGCAGTGACAGTCACACCAGGACCTGAGTGACGGGAAAGAGCGGGCCCCTCCACGCAGAGGAAGTGGCCGAGGGTTTTAAGGAACTGAAAGTGCCAGTGTGGACAGAGCTCGCTATTCGAGGGGCCACTGGGGCTGCGTAAAGAGCTTAGAGAGTGAAAACAAGTACCATGAGTCCTTGCAGAGGAGGGTGGATCCTAGTGACAATTTAAGCTCATTGTGTTTGAATTTGGGACAGTAGGGTAGTGGGGTGGCAAGCTAGAAAGCTGAGTGACAGGGTTGCAGTAGTCAACCCAAGCAGGGATGGTGGCAGCCAACAGTCATGGAGAGAAGGGCTGGAGTGGAGGCAGGTCTGGTGATGACCGGCCTGGCGTGGAGGGTCTCCCCAAGGCCTCCACGTGAGGGGCTGGAGGGAGGGAGGGAGGAACCAAGCTGACTCCTGGTTTTCTGTCTTGCGTGTCTGATCAGTAATGAATAGCTTTATTCTGAAGCTCATTAGACTAAAATATATACCAAACATTATTGGGATGAATAAAATAATTTACAGTACCTCTATTAGCGTCTAATGCAAAAGTAGGAAATAAGTAAGACGTAGGTGAGTAAGACTCTGGTCTTTTATTTATAAGTATCTTTATTTATTTATAACTTCTGGATTTCTTTTCTTTGTATACGATATCCCTGTGTTCTATCATATGACTGAAGGTTGGGTAAGAACTTCTCTCCACCTACGTGGTCCTTCATTACTAGACTTCTGTCACAGTGAAACAGCAATAATTTGACATGGCCAAGAAAGCAGGAAGTTAACTCAGAAATGTGAATCATTCTGACTGCTTTGAGTTTGGTTTGACAGTAAAACATTTTCCTTTAAAAGAAAGTGCTAGCTTGTTCTTGCTTTGAGATTCCTGGAAGAATTGCACAACCTAACTACGAATGCCTCATTAATCCTCACAACATCTCAGTGAGGAAGACAGGTACGGTTTTCTTGTTTGTTTTGAAAATACTCTTGGCAAAGGAAATTGCATAACAATGTCATTATAATTTCATAAAATAAATTTTAGTTAATATATAAATATATACATACACATATCTTTAATTTGGGACAACCAATGATACTTTATGAAGGTACACTAACCTTCATAATCATCTCAAGCAATGATAGAGACCCAATTTATTTGGCTTTGTAACATACTGGAAGAGAGAAATACTCTGGGGAATATATCAACAGACACACAGGCCATCAGAGATTTGTTCACCTGCTTAATTATGAGAGTCTGGGATCCAGGTTGACAGAGGAAAAGATAGGTACTATGTAACTCACTATATAAAGAATCCACAGATTAATGTTAGTTCAATGAAAATATTCTTTAATAATACTTGTGAATAGCCTCCAACTTGTAAGAATATTTTTAATACGAACACAGGGATTTAGTTTGTAAAATATGCATTTATATTTCACTCTGATTTTAATTTGAGTGTTTTTATTAGACTCATTTTTGAAGAACATATTTGTATTATTAAGTCACATTTAAGGATATAAAATAATAAAAAGAAAGTTCACTAATGTTCTGCAGAAATAGACTGATTAAAATTCTAAGTGTAACTAAAATATGAAAACTACATAGCAAGGTGACATGTTTCATACCTATTCAACTAAACCGTAAGAAATTAGATAGACAACCTAGAGAAAAGTTTAACTTTCAATAACACACTTTCAGATTTTAATAGAAGATGACAGGGTAGGAATTCAGAAATTGGATAAATCAGAGATCAGACACATTTGGTACCTGAAAAGATTTTTTGCGTGTGTTTTAGTAATAAAGCTACTACCAGATGTATTTTAGGAAAATATCTTCTTCTTCATTTCAAACACCGAAGAGGAAGCATCTGTTATTAAGGTAAACATTAATTTCTATAATAAAACATATCATGTGCTACTTTTGAGCATTATACAGTTTAAAACACTTAGTATGATAAAACGTGTCATAAGAGAAAAAAGATAAAAAAGAAAAAACTATAAATAGTGTCAAGTTTAAGTGTAATAATGTTCCAGGCTAGGTTAAAGTTACCCAGAATCTACAGAGTTTTAGACATACTTATTTACTTAATCACGGTACAATATCCATAAAATTTTGATGTAATCACACTAATTTCTGTCCCTTGTAAGTCAGAAAGAGCCTGTATTCCAATAAGGTACCATTTGTCATTTAATTTACCAGTCTTCTTCCTAACTAAAGCAATAAGCAATTCACAAGACCTTACAATTCACAAGACCATAAAACAACAAAATACTTGAAAAGTATATCACTTCCTCAGTTAAAATACATGAACAAAACATGGTTGACAGAGAGATGAAAGACCTGGGGGATGATGAACATCAGCCAAATAGTCATGAACAACCTAGTTATTAGTGATTAATAAGCAAAGCCTGATGGAGGGAAAGCACAGGTGCCAACGAGAACATAAGCTGAGCCTACTCTGGGTCATGCTAGACTTCTCTGGATAAGGATGTCTAGGAAGTAAGATTATTTACCTCTTTCCAGGTTTTTATATTCTTGCACTATACCCCTAATAAACTCCTTTTCCAGAGTATCCAGGCAAGCATTTATCCATTCAACAAATGCTAAACACCTGTTGGCCAGGTCCTGTCTTTTCCTGACACTCTTAGCAAATCCCCAAACTTGGATCAACTAAACCTTCAGCTTGCTTCACTCCTCAACCCAGGCAGCAGGGGAAAACCAGGATGCCTGAGCAGTGGTGACGCACAGCATTCCTTTCACGAACTTGGATAGGCTCCCTCTCCCTTCCTAAACCTGCCTCACAGCCCAAGTCCTCATGTTTATTTAGCCTCCTTATTCTCAGCAGCTGCCTTTGCTTCCTATTTCAAAATAAGATAGAAAGAAAGAAGTCATCAGTGGGTGAAAAGTCCCTTTGGTTTTTTCTAGCAAATGTGCACATTCACTTGGACCCAGACCTGTCATTGCCTGTTGGTTTCTATGGATTCCACCTCATAAAGCATCACCATAGCCCATGCCTGCTTCCTTCCCCTCATCAATTCTCCTCCCCAAATTCCTAAGTTGACGTTAAACTCCCAAGGTGATGGTATTAGGAGGTAGGGGCTTTGGGAGGTGGTTATGTCAAGAGGTTGGGGCCTTCATAAATGGGATTAGTGCCCTTATGCAAGAAGCCCAACAGAGGCCTCATATTTTCTACCATGTGAGGACACAGCAAGAAGGTGCTATCTTGAACCAGATAGCCATCCTCACTCAGCACAGAACCTGTCAGCACCTTGATCCTGGACTTCTTGTAGTTCAGAACTGTGAGAAGTAAATTTCTCTTGATTATAAATACCTAGTTTAGAGACTAAGACACAGGCATTTCTCACCTCTGTCCTGAAGACTTCAAAAAGTCATTTTCTGGTGTCTCTGCCACCATTCTTCTCCTATCCACCCTCCATGACTGGATCAGAGAGGCAGTTCTGGGTGAAGTTATGGTCTATGATAATGAGCTTTCTGCCCTGCCATTCCCACCCAGGAATAAAGTCTAATCATGGATGCAATCTCTGCTGATGTGTCTGCTCCCCTCCCTACCCAAACCCAACTACAAGTGTCTGAGCCTGCCCATCTTCATAACCCCCCAAACTTCCAAAGAACAGCTCAGTGAGTTCCAGTATTTCACCACACTCTTTAGAGAAGACAACGATGATAAATAATTATAGTGCAAAGTGATGTGCTTAAATTCAGTTGTGTTCAAAGCACTTGGAGAATTCCCCAGAGGACACCTCCTTGTAAAAATGCTACCCTTTCCAAACACCAATTTTTGCTGTATTAGCCTTCTAAACCCACAATTCTGATCCTGGTGGTCATTTAGTGGGTCACTTCCTAATATTAGTTGAGGATTTTGCTTCAGAAATTGCCTTCTGTTTGCTCCTTCCTTAATGCATGGGGCCCAGTTACCTTTCTACATGAGACGCTGGCCATGGCTTCTCTCTTCCAAGAGCTCAGTTGGACCCTCCTAATGCATTCAAGTCCAAGTTAAAGTTCTCTTTCAGACTGCTCCATGCAACTAGCTTGGCCTGAAATCCTCTGGATGTTGGTGGTTCATTCCAAGCCCTTCCTTTCGCCTTTGCAGGCTACACACTGATCCTGGAATGTTTCCCCTCAGGACTTCAAATCTTCCCTTTTTTACCAAAGCAGTTCCTAAGATCATATCTATCTCTTCAGTGAAATGCCAATTATTAACAAAACAGAAGCCTGTGTGATTTCGTTAATTTTTTAGTGATTATTACTTTTCATAAAAACAGCTTAAAAAGTAATGAGTTTATTCTGCCCAGAATTTTTTTAGGAAGCATTGCCTCATTTTACCTTCAGAGAAATTGATTTGCTTTGTAGATAAGAAAACTGAGCTTCAATGAGATTAAGTAATTTGCTCTAAGTTATTTAGCTTGTAAATGGCAGAGCTGAAATGTGAAATTAGGTCTGATTCTACACACAGGATTGTAACCACTGTATTGCATGTCTGTTTCTGCTTTCGCTGTTTTGTATACCAGCATTCCCAGTGCCCCAGTCAATTTCTTTTGGGTTTATTTATGCATTTTCAAATCAATTTATTAAATAAATATTTATTAAGTTCCAGATACACCTGGCAAAATATCTCACTAGTCTGATAAATAATGGGTAAGGCAGGGGTCTTTCTCCCAACGGACTCACTATCTAAGTTGAAACAATGCTATAAACGTTATACTTTCTGTAGCTTCAACCTATGTATAATTGACCTATTACAAGTACAACAAAATATAAAGGCAAATTAAAAATGCTGAAAATATGCACACTTGGATAGAATTCTCCAATATTGAACACATTCCTGAGACTGAGTTTCAATGTCAGTAAAAATTATTTTGTATGCATACTTACTTATACATATAAATACACAAATGCAATAGTACATCTAAATATTAATTCTGGGTATTTCAGTTTTATTGTATGTTGCTAGTACAGATGATTTTGAGCTGAAAATTTCACACAATATATTTGTAATCCATGAGAATTTTATCATCATTTTACAAATATATCACATGACAAGACATTAGAAAATTCACACCTCGGTATTTGGACACCCAAGGCATGAACAACTTCTAATATCTATTACCATCAGCTCATGGAGAATATTTTTTTTTACATAGAATTAGTGTTTAATAATTATATTCTCCAAAGGAAATCTTTCATACTTTAAATTCCCCTACCTGTCTTTACCTGACCCAACAAGAATCTTTGTTAGTTTTCATGAGTAATGCATTATAGAAAACCTTGTCTTTTTTTCAAAACAATACTTTACCCCATTCTTATTTTTATCCTATGCTTTTCTAGACATCTTCATTTTACTACATATATAGCAAAACCAGCGTCATTAGAACTAACACAGTCAGCTCTATAAATATAGAAGGTTAGCCCTTAGGCTAGAGGTCTTCTAATCAAAGTCTCCTACTTAGGAGATGAGAAAAACAGGAGGAAGTCAATTTCCTTCACGATAAGCTGAGCACAGGCTCATCCATTGCCATAAATACAGTTTAAGGGAGCTGAGGGTCGACTTGTTCCCAAGTGACTGTACTTTGCCTCCTAACCCCGCACACATATGTAGCATATGGCTTGTCTTAGCTCAGGCTGCCATAACAAAATGCCATAGACTGGGTGGCTTAAATGATAGTCATTTGTTTCTCACAGTTCTGGAGGCTGGAAATCCAAGGAAAAGACGCCAGCAGATGTGGTTCCTGGAGGAGGGCTCTCTTTTTGCTTTGCTGACAGCTGCCTTTCATCTTGTAAGGCAGAGAGGAAGCTCATGTCTTTCTTCCTCTTTTTATATAAGGGTGCTAATTCCATCATTGAGTACCCCACCCTCATCATCTCATCTAAACCTAATTAACCCCCAAAGGCACCACTTTCAAATGCCCACATTGGGGTTCAGGGCTTCAATGTATGGATTTTGGTGCACTTAGTTCGATACATAACATGTGCCAACCATATTAGCTACACTTTCAGAGGAAACAGTGGAGTCAACGGCCGTCTCAGAAAAACAAATGCATTTATTCATTCACTTTAGAAACATTTATTAAATGCTAATAACTTAGACACTGGGTGTATAAGCAGGAGTAAGACACAGTCTCTGCCTTCAGAGGGAGAGGACTTGCAGTACTGTACAGGGACCTGGGCATAGAGATGGACAAAAATCACAAATGTGATGTGGAGGCTGACAGAGGAGGTGCCCAGGGTGGGTGGAGACCCACAGGAGACAGGTACTAAATGGGGTGGGACCAGAAAATGGTTCCTAGAAGAGGGGCACTCGACCCAAGCCTAGACAGAAGAGCAGGCAGGTTTCCATGACAACATTGGAGAAGGAGGAAAGTTCAGGAGGAATGACAGTGGGCAGAGATGCAAATTGGTTCCAGAACCACAAGGAATCCACGGTTGGAGCCCTGACCGTGTGGTAAGGACACATGGTGGGGTGAAGACGGCTAGGTAGAGATGGCCAGCTCCCAGAGAGCTTCACATGCTCCAAGAAGAAATGTGGGCTCTGGCTGGAGAGAAAGCAGGGGAACACAGCCCCTGCTCACAGCTCAGACAGGTCACTCCAGCTCGGGTACAGGTCTGGCTGGAAAGACGTTAGGTAAAGGCAGGAACCCAAGGAAGTGGACAGAAATGGGAATAGTGTAGGGGGAGGTGGTGGACTGACTCACAGGTCCAGCACTGGGTAACTGGGCAGAAGGGGTACCATGAATCAGACTGGGGAAACGAAGATCAGACGTGCAGTGGGGTGTGATAGAGTCCTAGGGTGAAGGAAAAGGGGAAGATGAAGAGTTTGGTGCTAGGGGAGCTGAGTTTGCCTGTTCCATCTCTGGATTACAAAGACCCTGGTGCAGGAGGAGATGGACCTGCAGAGAGCTGGGTTTACGAGCAGAGGCATGATAGCAGAAACGCTAGACTGTATTTAAGTACAAGTTCAACTTCCCCACAGTCACCCTTAGGGCTGGATATTTTGCAATTGTAAGTGAGGCAATCAGGATTTGGGGGAATCTGAATCTTCCTCTAGAAAGCTTGCTCAGTCTTAATGACAGCTCTTTCCTGGAAAGTCCTGAAACTGTGAAGGTCACAGCGATGACACAGTCTATCAGGAAGGCTTCAAGCAGCTTTCACGTGGACGTCTCCGCCTGCAGCTCCTGCCTGAGCCATCGTACACACCTACGTACTGAGTCATGAATAAGCTCACAGGACTGAGTGACAGCACAAATTCAAACAGCAAGGGAAGCATGCAGTCCCCAGATGGCCAAAAGGTTATTCTGTTTCCCTTGGCCATAGTAATTGATCCTGGCATGGGCACATGACCTAAGCCAGGCTAATGTGATGCACTCTTAAATTTGGCTCTAATTACTGGGAAATAGAATCTGTCTTCCTGGTGGTGTTGCTAAGTTACCTGAGAATGAAGCCAACATCAAGGAAGAGATACCTGAACAATAGAAGAAGAACTAAACATTCATGACGCTGTTTGTGTCTCTGCATCTGACCATTCCTGAGGCAACATCATCCCTGCACGTTTATGTTCTGTTAGCCAGTAAGTTCTCTTTTTTGTTTAAGGCTATTGAATTGTGTCTCTGCCACTAGTGACTAAAATAGTCCTAAAATTTCAGAAGGAAACTATGTGCTCTAAATCTAAACCTTTGGGTCAGGTGCAAGGATAAGATCAGTTCACTCATGAGATCTGAATGGGAACAGGGCCACGCTTTACAGCAGCCATTCATGCACTAGGTGACCAGTGGCCAGCACAAGAAAGCCCCAGGGGCTGCAGCCACCTTCATAGAAACTGCATCTGAACTGCCTGCTTGTCCCGCACTGGCTCCTATGCTGACTAATACTGTGCTCTGAGAGTCTGAGCCTGAAGCCTTAATTCCCATTTCCAGCCCAACTCTTTCCCTTGGCTTTCATAACTGCAGTAGTCTGTCTCTTCTCTCTGGTTTTTCCAGCCCCTGAACCATTCTCCATCCACATGGATGTGGCCTCCAGAAGTAACTGTAGTACCCACCCATCTGGCCCAGGGAAGGGCTTGCTGAACCTGGGTATGTTGTATACACAAAAGGCCAAAAACCAGTAAACAAAATTCAGTTGTTAAATCCACTATATGTTAAAAGCCAGGAGAAAATGTGAAACTCAGGAACTCTGCAGAGAACAAAGGCAAGCACACGGCTGATGTGCACGTGTTCTGGGCCAGGCATACCGTGGGCATGCTCAGGGATGTTACTGGACGCTGGTTCCATGGTGCTTGGGGATCACTCTAAAGGTGAAAGGTAAGTGGCAAACATAAGGATATAGTGTGATTTTTTTTTTAGCCTTACAACTGGTTCATACATATGGAGTCCTCTATTCCTTCCTACTGCTGGAACATCCCTACCTCCAAGACAGGGCCACATTTCACCATCTGTCTCCTGGTCTGAGCCAGCAGTGTGTCTACCAGATTAATGCGGCTAATCCAGGGGAGCCTAACTGGCCTCCTTCCTACACTTGGTCTCTAACGATCTCTTCTCAACATGGCAGCCTGAGGGATCCTTTGGTAATATAAGTCAGATCATGTCACCCCCACACTCGAGTCCTGGACCATCTCCACTGGACCACTCAGAGGAAAAGCTAGAGTCCTTATGACAAGCTGCAAGCCCACCAGGATCTGGCCCCATAACCAGGCTGACACTGGCCTCCTTGCTCTTTACGGCACATGCCAGCCCTGCTCCTCTGCACCCTCACTGGGCCTCCTCCATGGAGCACCGTCTCCTGGACCCTTCCTTTTTCCGGGTCTTTGTATAAATGTCACCTGCTCACACGCCAGCCCTGACCACTCCAGATACTCAACCCACTCTCAGACTTCCCCAGGAGTCCTTGGGCAATCATTGCCTTCCTCTACACCCCATAATGTACAGCTGCATGGGTGTGGTGTTGATTGGAGGCAGACGCCGCCACATCCCCAAATCTAAGCTCCATAGTCAAAGGATGCTGAGTGCTTTGTTTGTTGTTGTATTCCCAGCATGAGTACCGTGTCCAGCATATTGTAGGTACTTGATAAATATTTGCCAAGGGAATAAATTAATGTTAAGAGGAAAACCAATGCTTTTAACCATGGATAAATGGGACAGCTGCTTTAACAAAAATGATGACCGTAGGTCAGGTCACTCAGACGACCTACCAAATGTGATTAATTTTCAAGTATAAATACACAAACATGTCCGGTATGCTCAGGAATTTCAGTTTTTACTTTAAGAATTGTATTGAGCCACTGTGGGCAATAGTCTGTCATACAAATGAGATAGCTTGTAAAAAATCCTTATCTGAGCCATTTTAAAAATGGGTTTTTAAATGAATATTTAAATATTAATATGAATATTAATATTTGAATTCCTTCTTTTTCATAAAACAGAGTTAATCTTAAGGCTGGCATAGTTTTCCAAACCTTTTGCTAGCTAGATTTGCAAAGCACTATTGCCACAGCTGCAAACCCGTCCTGACCCATGCTGGCCTAACGGATAGCTGTTTGTTTTTATTCATTTATTTTCCTTTGTTTAAAGTTCTAAAGAATGGCTAGGTGATTCATTCAGTCAAAAATACGATAATTCTCAGGATTTAAATGGCTTTCCTTTTTTCCTAAAGCATGGTTTTTATCACCAGTGAAAAAATTTTAATATCTTTAGTAATGAAATTAAAGTATCATCAATAGAAATTCACCTGAATTTCATCTTGTCCTCCCGTTTTTCCAGAGAAGGATTAGGAGTCTCTCTCCCGCTTATTTCCATTTGTACCTCTGTTTACTGGGTTTGTGTCCTTTGCAATTAAATGGTAGATTTTTCCAGCTCTGTAGACTAAATTAAAAGTTCTGAGCTTCTTAATTTTTCAAAGAAAAACCTTTCAAATAATTCTCTTTTATACCAATGTTAGACAAAAAGTTAATTATACAATGAGATAAAAGTAAAACCCAGAAATAAAAATAAACATAATATTCCCTTGCCTTCTGAGACACACGTGATGAAACAGGCCTAATGCTGCGAGAGGCGGGAACCATTCTTCTGTACAACCGGCACCAAATAACCTCATTAAGCAACATTTGTCACTGAGCAACAGGGACGACAGCGTGACAAGTGATGGAACCTCCTCAAACTCTGGGTTTTTTTCCTGTAAGTGCAATGCATTTCAGTGGCACAAGTATTTAAAATGGCTGTTACATGCTGCCTAAAAGCACAACCAACATTTATAACGTCATTTTGTGGCCCACGGAAGGGAGCAGAGTGCTGCCCTAATCTGGCCACAGATGCCAGTGAGTGGGGATGGAGCAGGGACGCTGGGCCTGCCCCTCACACTCAGATGCCTCAACGGCCTTATCCGCCCATTCCTACCAAATCTCCCTCCTCTACCAGCCCAACCCACAACTGCAATAAATGATTAATAGCAGCTAAAAGGGTTTCCCCTTTCTACAAGGATAGTAGAATATCAACCAGTAGTAATTATTTAAGATTTTGGAATGTGAAGATATAAGTTAACAGGGAGGAAAAAATTCACATCTCTCAGGAGCTCCATAACATTCCTGAAGTGCAGTCACAGACCTTTCTCCTCAGTCTCCCTCAAACATCCTGGCGCAGGCCAAGCCATGCTTGATGACGAACACCAAGACACTCTCAGTGTCATCCATGAACCTTTCCGGGGAGAGTATGGCCACTGCTGAATTATATCTCAATAAAATTTCTTTCATTTCCACCAGTGATTTCTGTGTGTGCCTCAGAGCCTGGTCTGGGGCCAGCAGGCACAGCCAGATGGGTTCCCCTTGTGTTTGGTAACAGGTGTCAATTTGCAACCCTTGGCTTCCTGATCCCTTCGCCATTTCCCACTCTTGTTTTCTGCATCCCCAGCTTGCTTGTGACAACTGACATTCCAGGCCCCTCCACCACCCTGGGCGTGCAGGGAACAGTCTCAGGTCTGTGCCAGCTCTCCATTGTAGGGTAGCTCCCGGGGGCCTACTGCCTCCTGTGGGACAGTGAAGGGTGACAGGCAAGAACTCAGACTTGCTCATCCTTGCCTCAGTGAGCAGAATGTAAATGTCCTACACTTACAAAGGAAGAAAGAGAAAATGTCAGAGAGGCAGGTTTTTATATTCTACTAAAACTAATTAAAATTGTGTTAGAAGCAAAGTGACAATAGTTTTCAATAATTGTGTCAGTAAGAGAGCATTGGCTATGTGCAAGAGGCTATGCTGAGTATTTCACTTGGGCCTAGTAGTATAGCCCCTTCCTCTAGGACAGGAGGACCATTACTCCCCTTTTCCAGATGAGAGTGCTGGGATGCCGGGATGCTGAGAGGCTAAGCCCACGTTCCCACCTGTGGTGAGTAGCAGGAATGTGATTTGGACACAAGTCTGTCTGATTCTACAACATACGCCTAGCTAAATCACTGGTTCTTATGTTTGCTTGGACTGTTTTTTGTTTTTTTTTTTACCTTTCTCTGACAAAAAGTTAAATATTTGTGTTTCTGAAACATCATCTGAGATCTTTTCGCTACTCATGTTAAACATAATAAATCTCTATGAATGACAGAAAGAAACGCACTCCAGATTGAACAGCTTGGATGACCGTTCTGAGTTAGACTGTGTCCACTCTCCCCCCTCAAAAACAGATATGTTGAACTCCTGGCTCTTGGTGCCTCATCATGTGATCATATTTACAGATGGAGTCAAGTCAAGTCGAGTTTGTTAGGCAGGTCCTCATCTAACTGCTGTCATCACAGAAAGAGAAGCTTAGGGCGCGTGTGCATGGAGGGGGACGCCGAGGTTGGTGAAGAGGCACCAGCAGTCAGGGGGTGACGATGGGAGGGAGGACGCTGCAGGAGCCAAGGAGCATCTGGGAGCAGCAGAGGAGGAGGCGGCAGGAAGGGTCCCCCCTGCAGGTTTCAGAGGGAGCACAGTCCTGTCCACACCTTAACCTCAGACTTCTGGCCTCCAGAACCAGGAGGCAGTAATCTTGTCATTTTAAACCACCCATCCTGTGGCACCTTGTCACAGCAGCTCTGGGAAACTGATAAAAATCATGGGGCTGACCAACGAGTTATATTAATAACCTGGTAAAGGGGACAACACTATTTATTGTGGTGAAGCTCATTAAGAGTAATTTGACAGTTTGAACTATTTAAAGGGAAACTATCACAAAACACTAACAGAAAAATCTGCTGAGAAAAGAAAATGGTCCCACCTACAGGAATACAGCCAAGAAATATCAGGTACAATTTTGTAGCTGGTCTCCGGGATTCCTGCCTGGCTCTGCAGCTCAGCGCTGCTGTTCCCTGTGAGCCTCAGTCCTGCAGTAGGTAGGTAAGCATCCCTGACTATTTCCTTGGCATTGCCGTCCACTTGACCTTACACTTCAGCGTGACACATGGTGGGTTGAAGAGTAGACAAGGTGAGAGCAACAATGTATGTGTTTGCCCTGAGAAGCAAAGAGGAAAGAGCCGGCAAAAGGCCCCCAGGCTCCGCTCTGACACTCACATTGCCAGTGCCCTTCCAGGCCTCTCGAGGCCGAGACTGTAATACCCACACTACCTCTGCTGACCAGGATCAGGGCACAGCGGCCCTCAGCTTCCTTCCTGCTAGACCCAGAGCCTCTGAAAACTCTGTGACACAATCAGTATCATAAATAAATCACAGACCATTTCTGAGACTCCTCTTAAAACATAAACGAGCATTAAGACAGAGTTCTAGACCGCTGAAAGGGAATTTGAAAAGCTTTCCCCTTTTCTCTGTCTGTGAACCCCCACCCGTCTTCCCCATTTAGACCTCACTCTGTTCGCTTTTGTGGTTCCTCTTCTTTCTCTCTTTATCTTTCTTGTCTGTGGCTCCTCTTCCTGTAAGTGTGCACGACTATAGGCAAATTGTTAAAAACAATTTAATTTTTAAATCCAGGTACATTAACATGGAACAGGGATTGCTGGTTGTGTTCTAGATCACTGATCTATTTCCAGTTACCCAGAAGTAGCAGATGGGCTGGTCTGCAACCAAATTTGCCATGATGAGTTAGTTACCACCCAAAGTTCCTTTTGCTAGTTTTCCCAATTACTGATATCAGGTGAATCTTTAATTTGTGAAAACTGAAACCAGCTCTGACATGAATGTTCAGCAGTCGTCTCCACAAAGAACTATAAGAGCTCATTTATAGGATTAAGACTCAAAAATATGCTTGGTCCAACTCTTCACTTACTGGATTCTCTTTTGTCTCCCTATATTCACCGATGAGCTACTTGACATGAGATTTTTATTCATCAGCACAGTTTCACTGACACTGGTCTAGTACACAGTAGGCCTCGACACCTGCTCAGTTACTGAATGACTGCTATGGATGAGGGAGAAGAGAATCACTCCAAATTAATTAGTGGGAAGTGTTACACAGTGTCACACACACCAGAGATACTGATCTAGCCTTTGAGGCTAAAAGTGTGTGCAACTATAAAAATAATGTTTAGATACTTGGAATGATTGACTCTAAATTAAGAAACTTTGGGTAATTAAAAAAAATCAGTATATTTTGTTGCTGTTTTTCCAGTCTGTAGGTCTAAGAAGGAAAGTTGAAGATAAATTTATACACATGACCTGTGTTTCTCAGGAGCGTCAGGGATTTCAAAACACCTACTTCATTAGTTTGGCAACTAAATAACCAAGTCATCATTTTCTTTTCTAATGTGGCTGGAAATTTAATTGAAAATACATTAAAATAGACTGTTGCTTTGAGCTATTTAGTATCAACACAAATAAAATGAAACCTTTTATCTAACTCTAATGTTAGATTATACTCTAACATGCAACAGGAATGCAAACTTTGTAAAGATGAATGTTACTTCTAAATGTAAATACCCACAAGAAAAAAATTGTTATATTTACTATTCAATTAGTAAATAAAAACTAAGTGAAAAATATTGAAGTTATGGCTATCTAGATCTATATTTTAATTTTTTAAAATAAAAATTGATATCCTATGGTAATATTTTACCTTCATCATTAATAGAATTAAGGGCAGTATCAGCAAGTTCATATACTCTTTTCCATTTCTGATTTTGTCACCTGCATGTATTGGCGAAACCTAATCATAGCTTATATGTAAACTATAATGTCTACAGAGTTAGTGCCGAGGGTAATTTACATTTGAGGACAGAATATGCCATCTTGCTGTTTGATCGTGGATAACTGACATCTGCTATTGAAACAATGAGGGAGGGGGGACAGAGAGTGAGGGAGAGGGAAGGAGAGAGAGAGCGAGGAAGAGAGACAGAGGGAGAGGGAGAGGGAGGGGGAGAGAGGAGACAGCAGCTCTGTCAGTCAAGTACTATTGCAATTCTAGACAGTTCCAAAGAGAAATCACTGCTGCTTGCTGTGTTAGCTAGACAGTCAGTGGGAGAATGATCTCAAGGTCATTTAAACCCTAACATTCTTGGGAGCAATTAACCTCAATTTTTCAGTTTTTACTAGATAAAATATTTTGCTTTATTGAGTGTTGAGCCAGGGAATAAATATTTATTGCTTTGTTCATACTGCCTTTCAGAAAAAAATTATTTTATTAAAGAATTATCATTTTACAATATTATCTTTTTCATTGTTTTTCTTCTACTGATTGATCTGTACATTTAAAAGATGTTTTCTATGTTATTTAAATAATCAGTATGAACATTGTGAGTAGATGCTGTTCGTTGAAAGCTTCATAAAAATTCAAAACTATTAGGTAATACTGATGGGCAATCCTGTACCTTTTATATATTTCTGTTTGAACTCCTCCATAAGTGCTGTTATCATGAAGCCAAAAGTCAATGAATGTGACTGACTAAATATGGGCTCCGAGGAAAGAAAAATCTTCATGCAGTTATGACCCTCCTAGTCCTTTAAATTAAAGCAATAAACTCTATTGAATTCCCAGGCTTTACCACTTTAAAATATCTTTAAAATAGCTAAATAGTAGGTAGATAAAATCAATGAATTTTTGGATGCCAAAGAATGTGCACTGACTATAGCCATGGGAATATTTTTACATATTTGAAATACAGATATTTCTTATCACTGCTAGAGACAAATTATTTAGCAAGAAAAATTCACGTATTTATCAGTAGATATACACATAAGACTGTATCACACACAAAATAGTCAAAGCTGGAGGTAGCCCAGGAGAAGAAAATAAATCTTCCTGTTCGATTTGAGCTGCACAGCCGGATTCAGTGATCAGCCCAGGAGCAGAGCTGGAAGGCATCCTCTCCCCAGTCACAGGGAGGATGATGCGTGCTACTTAACATGGCCCTTTCCTGTAACTGAGCCCTCACTAAACGGGGCTATCTCCTTTAGAGATGCGATACAATTTAGTGTGGTTGTTAGTTCAATTCTGGGACTCTCCTGAGCCAGGACTATCAATCACGCCGCACTGTGGAATTATTCATACAGTTCAGTATTCTGGACTGCTGCTCACAAGAGACTGAAGAGATACCATCAAGCTCATTTAATTTAGACTCAAGGCTGGACGTGAACTTCACTCCCTGTGGAACGGTACTATTTATCTATTGAGCCACCCGATTGCTTAGGTTTTGTTAAAGTGGTTTCTGATGGAAGATCCTTTTAGGATATTTTGCATTAAAGAGGAAAGGGTTATGTTATGAAAATTCAGTAATCTATGTAGCAACAAGGGACTCCCAAGCTCGAATACTGAGCTGCTGAAAGTCAAAAAATATTGGAAATAAATAGGTTCAAACTATTCATGGCCTACGACAGAGTATACTGCGTAATTTTTTTTAAGTTATATTTTTCCTTTAGCATTGTTTTATGACAAGAGACTGGATTAGCAACTAAATAAATGGTTTCTTACAATATACAGAGGGAAGAGCTAATTTATTGGAAAATGAGTCTCCGTTTTTAATGACTGAATGAATCATCACCCCTACGGCCTCAGGTTCAGCTACAAGGGAGCGACTGACGCTTCTGCTTAATGACAATCTTGTTTCTGTGCTTGTGAAATGCACAGAGCATTTCTCTCCTAAGATTTACCAGCAGAAACCTGGAAACCAGAGTAGAATTCTTGGCGGCTCAAGCAAAGCTTATGGGTTAAGGCCAGGAGAGCTCTGCTGGCTGCTGGGGGTGCCCCATCTTCTCTGACAAGCCCCTCACAGGAAGACTAAAATAACAGCAAAAAGCCAGACAGACTCGCCTCTGTGGAAACCATCGGCTGTACTGAACTGTTACTTTTGGGATTTTTGCATTCTTGTAACTGATGAATTGGCTTAAAATAAAAAGAAATTAAAACATAAACAACTTAGAGGGAAAATATAAACCATCAACTACAAGAAGATTCAATATCACTTGAACAAACAAGCTTTTATCATGGAATTACAGTACAGTACTAATTTTAAAAATAGTATTTAAACTAAGATATTAACCTGCAAATGGGAAAAAGCTATCAAGACTGCTAAGAAAAATCAGACTCTCTGAAGGCATCATAAACCTTTCCAAAGGCACAGAGAGTGGGCTTAATGTACAAATGTAGAGAGATAGGATTAAAGCCATCGATGGAAATTTAAACACATATGAAGAGTAGATTTACTTTAACCTAACTCATCCCTGGATACTTCTTGACAAGACAGAATAGCGTCAGCGGCTTCAAATGGGGTTTCTGAAACATGCTCTTCTGTGTATTTGACGGGTGGGAAGCTGAGAGGCAAAGAGAAGGAACTCTTTAAACAATAAATATGAAAGGAGTTCTCCTTCTGGGTGTCTTTCACCTTACTATTGCGAACAAATACGCTTTATATAAAATGCAAAAACAAGTTGTTTAAAAGCCTGGGACAGTAACCATAGCATCTAGGACCTGAGAAGCCAAAATCCCAGGAAGAAGGAAAATGCCTACGTTCACCAGTGATTTTTCTCCTTGTCGTATGTTCCAATTCACTCCACAGAGCATAGAGGCTGAACAGAAAACAGTGGCTCAGAACTGCTGTCAGTCTCCCTGGGGCAATATTGGAATTCAGGCTATTTAGGCAATTAGGACTTAGCTCCAAGAGCCTGAAGAAAAGGGGGACCATAGAGAAGTGAGCCCAACATCTGAGGCAATTTCCCTGAGCGACATTTGCACCTTCTCAGCTCCACATGTCCAGGAGAGACACCCAGAAACAATGCAGACAGCGTTTCTTAAGACACTAAGAATCTAAGTCAAATTAAAACCTTTAGTGCCTGGTAAACACCCAGACTTCCAGTTCATTCATCTTAAGAGCTAAGCCCTAGGAGCAAGGGACACTTTTCTCTGCTGTTTTTAGCATTCTGTTTTTGCCTTTTGCCACTTAGACTGTGATGTGCCCAGAGAAGACCTTTTGGACTGCATCTACGTGGGCTCTCTGAGCAATCTGTATGTGGGTGTCTAAATCTCTTCACAGGCTTGGGAAGTTTTCAGTTATTATCTCATTACATAGATTTTCTATCCCTTTCATCTTCTCTTCACCTTCTGGGACACTGGAAATTTAAATATCCGGTTGCCGTCTAGAGTCCCATATGTCACATATGCTTTGTTCATTCTTTTTAAGTGAAATCCTTCTTTCGTTGGAGTCTGTTGCTAGGTAATTATGGTTACCCTCTGGAGGTGCTATATTTCCTTGCTTATTCATGGTTCTTGTGTCCTTACTTGATATTTGTGAATCTGGTACAATAGTCATTTCCTTCAGTTTTGTGAATTTGCTATTTATTGTAAGGGAGGACTTTTCCTGAAGATGTGTGTATGGTGCTGGTGGGGTGGGGCATTTGCCCTTGACTCCAGGCACATGTGGGAGTGTGGTCTCCATCTGATGGTGTGGTGCTGGTGGGGTGGGGCATTTGCCCTTGACTCTAGTGCATGCAGGAGTGGGGTCTCCATGTGAATTCTTCATCTGTAAACAATGTCAGTGGTATTAGATTTTCTTTGTGGCATAAGAGGTGTTTGTTAGTAGAGGCTATGGTGAAGCTTTACTGGGGACAAGTTCACTAGGTGGGCCAGTCCTCAGGCCCCAGTGGTGGTGAACACAGGCTGAGCTTGCTGTCTTAGGTCCCCACGGCATTGTACATGGACACCAGTGCTAGTGGCTCCAGTGGACTGATTGCTCCCTCCCTCAAGGCTGCTTCTGAGATGTCAGCAGCAGCAGCCGCAGTGGATTGGGATGCTAGGCTGGTCCTGGGCCTTGGGCCATAGCAGTAGCAATGGTAGGACACTCCCAAGGGCTCTGCCCTAGTATTGGCAGTGGCCACAACAGGCTGGGCAGTCCAGTCCTAGGTCCACAGGGGCCTATGCAGTGAGTGTCAGCTGTGATGATGGTGACAAATTTGGTGGCAAGGTGGTCCCCAGGCACCCAGACAGCATACTTAGGCACTGGGGAATGGCACTGGGCTGGGTGGGTCTGTCCTCAGAAACCCCAGTACTGAGGGGCCCTGGGCACTGGCTGTGGGAAGCAGGACCGAGTGAGCCCCAGGCCCTGGGTAGAATGGTTGGGTGGGGCACACAGCTGCTGGGGAGGGTGGTGTTGCTTTCAGCAGCTGCAGCTGTGGGCAGGTGACTGCAGAGTGCAAACTTGGGCCCTAGGAGGCAACTGTGACAGGTACAGCCTGTCCCTGGGGTGCTTCTAGGAGGCAGCTGTGGCAGGTACAGCCTGTCCCTGAGGCACTTCTAGATGCACAGCTTCTCTGTTGCTAGAGGCGGCGGGGCCACTGCCCAGGGCTCATGCTTTGGCCCTGGTGGCAGTAGCCAGCTGGGGCAGCAGTTGCAGGCAGGGGATGTCAAGAGGCCTCCGGGCATGTGGAGATGCGGGGCTTGTTGGGGCCCAGTCTTGATGGGCGTTAGGCTCTCAAATGGTGCGTGGATGTAGCTGCTTAGGACGTTGGTGGGCGGTGAGCCCCAGTGGTCTCCAGGCAGCTCTCTGTGTTAGTCTCAGGGCCTGGGAGGGTTGAGAGGCTCCTCCTCAGCGTGGATGGTGGGAGTCTGCACTCTGGAGAGCTGCTCTGGGCCCCGCCGGCACCCACAGAGCAGCTGCCTCACTTCTTGGAGACGTCAATTCACTGAATCCCAGTGTTCTCTCTTAGACGATCTCTTCAAAGTGTGATTATCTACTTGCTATGTGGCTTCTTCTTTTTCAAGAAGGTGAGTGCCAGATGCATCTCACAGCCCCCTGGAAGCCCCTGCACATGTTACCTGTTATGCCAGAAACCAAGACAAAGTCGCTGAAAGCCAAGGCTAAAAGCAGACAATCATAAGGACTGAAGGTGAGTTAGAGGTCATTATAGGGTATGGGCCCTGATTATAATGAATTTGTTCAAAAAGAGAAAAATGGGAAGAGTTCCATTCAGTTCCAAAGAACTGAAATATACAAAAATATCAAATGGAAACTCCAGAGCTGAAAGACACTGCATTTCGACATTAGGAATTCAGTAGCCAGGTGCAGGCACTGCTTAGCCACCCTGCAGAGATGGAAAACTGGAGGACAGGGCAGTGCACGGGGCACAGAGGGACAGAAAACAACAGTGAGAAAAGGAAGAAAGGAGAGCAGGGGACACACGGGGCCTAGTGACAGGGTCTAACACACTTTGTAACTTGAGTATCTGAAGAGGCGAGGTCACGGACCAGTGGTTGTGCTCAAACAATACTGACCGATAATTTTCTCAAACTGAAAATGATCCTCCCCCACTAGGGACTTTTCAGTGTATGGGGATAATAATTTTATTCTCTCCCAGATTGAAGAAACCTGCCTAGGATTTGATCATGTTAAAGAAACAGTAACTGGGTCACTACCAAAGTTTTAAGACAGGCTGTTATGGCCCATTATTTCACTGCCAAGCAACACATGGCAGCGTCCTCTCTGATCCCCCAGCAGGTTCCACCTCACCCAGCTGACGGTGCTGCTGGGAGGGCTTCGTTTGTTTTTGGCTGCCTGGATTTTACAGTTCTGAGTTTTTGTGTATCTCAAAACTTTCATAAAATGACTCATATAATTCAAAGTTCCATAGGGAATTTTTGTTTTGTTTTGGTTTTGGTGTTAAAGTTTGGACACGGAGTTTTGTACAGTTTGCTTAACAAAACTTCAATTCTGGTTCTGCAAAGGTGGCCTAGATTCTAGTCAGGGCTGACCACCTCAGCTGTCTGGATTCTAGTCAGGGCTGACCACCTCAGCTGTGTGGGTTCTAGTCAGGGCTGACCACCTCA
>NW_003852451.1:5246552-5340204 GCF_000181295.1 Otolemur garnettii
TTCTAGTCAGGGCTGACCACCTCAGCTGTGTGGATTCTAGTCAGGGCTGACCACCTCAACTGTGTGGATTCTAGTCAGGGCTGACCACCTCAACTGTGTGGATTCTAGTCAGGGCTGACCACCTCAACTGTGTGACAAGCAAAAGGATGGCAGCTGGTGGGTCAAATCTGACAGCTAGAGAGAGGATGAGGAAAGAGCTTAAAAGAGCTCAGAGGGAGCTGAGGAATAGTCAGTAAGGCTTACAGGAAACAATGCAGGTAAATAAAGAGATGAAAACTCTCCACGTCAGGTAAATGCAGGCAAACTCTTATGGTGCCGTGTTTCCTGCTCAGCTGGGCTCTGGTTCCGTTCCCTCCTGCCGAGATGCGCTGGGCTCCCCACTCACTTCTGCAAACCCCCATAAAAGTGCATAACCCAGGACCCTGCATTCGTCTATTATGGGGGATGAAGGCATGCTGGGCAGTGAGTGGCACATGAGGAGGGACCACATGCACAACATGGGATGCCAACTGTGAACCAGACAGAACAGGGGGTCACCAAGGAAGCCAGGACCCACACAAACCCTGGGGCTACTGGAGAGAAGAAGGAGGACAGGAGCCACTAACTTTCTCACAGTCCATGAGGGGAGGGCTTGAGTTTCTCTACTTCAGGATTAAGAAGAGGGTGACCCCCAAAGGCCAGAAGCTCTGAGAACATCAGGCAAGGACCTGACCTACACGTGAGTGCACAGACAGGCTCATGGCACTCACACCAGGAAGGGACACACATAGCCTGCCTTCATTAAGGCATCTGTGTAGTTTCATTTACAAACAAATTCCAGGTTTCTTACATCCTGTGTAATGTGTACATACTGGGCTGTAGTGTCCGATAGTCTAAGGTAACCAGACGTCCCGCTTTTTAACAATTTGTCCTGAGTCCCGTGGTGTTTTAAAAAAGTTCCAATTTTTAGAAAGAATGCATGACAAGCTAGGGAACAGCGGGAGAATGGGAAGGGAATATACAGTTTTCAGCTGCTGTAAAGGTTAATGTAACTCCATTTGGGAATGAAGAGGTTAATGTAACTTCATTTGGAAATGAAAAGGCTAATGTAAACTCCCTACTCCCCTGGTGGGCAAGGTATCAGAAGGAGACTGGCTCCCTCCCTTGCTTCTAGGCAAGGACAATTAGCTCAGAAGGAGCCAAACTGTCTGGAACAAACAAGTAGCCTCCCCCCCCCCCAGAGTAAGGTGACCAGACATCCCGCTTTTGGTAGGACAGTCTCGATTTTTAACAATTTGTCCTGTGTCCTCTAGCATTTTAAAAAAGCCCCGATTTTTGGAAAGAATGCACGACAAGCTAGGGAACACGGGATAACAGGAAGGGAATATATGGTTTTCGGCTGCCATGTGGCTATTTCACCAGGATATGCGTTTTATATTATTTTTGTTAATTTTATAATGTTAAACTTTAGTAATAACAAATAATTGTTGAGAACTGATTATCGAGAACTGCTTATCAAAGTTTGCATTGTTGTCAGGCCCCTCCCTCCAAGCCCTGCCCCCCTCCCATGGTGTCCCGCTTTACCAATGTTAAAATCTGGTCACCTTATGATAGTCTAATAAAAACTTGGTTCTCTAAGATTGTGAATGTGCAGTGTGTGGCAATTTGACAAATGTTGTCATGTTCCTTCATAACATTTCCAAAAAGAAAAGAAAAAGAACCCACAAAAGCCAACTTGAGGCAGAAAGAGGAGCTGTCACTTGTCCCTGCTGCTAATGAGAAACCAGGCCGGCCAAGAGCACAGGACGAGCCCGGGCAGGGCTGGCGCAGGGAGGAGCCTGGGAGGTGACTTTCGTGTCTTGTGAAACACAAATCCTTCTCTGACACTGTCTGATTCATAGAGAGGCCTTTCTCTTGTTTTGTTTGCTTCATTCTGGACTCACATAGGGAGAGAGACAGAAAGAGAGGAGGGAGCAGAGCGCAACCCACTGGTGGCAGCCACGTGGAGAAACAGGAAACAACTGGGGAGTCAGAGAACCCGTGAGAAGGGGAGGCAACCCCGCCTGGCCTGGAACAGAGCAGAGGCTCCTGAGTTTGAGTTCTCTCTAATTCCTTTTTTTTTTTTAAACCTGCTTGTTTCTAATTTGCTGTATGTCCTTGGGCACATTAGGACACTTCTCTCAGCTTTAACACAAATATCTGTTAAATGAGATATTTGAAAGATTTGCTTTTCGTACTTGTTTACAACTGCACAATTCCATTGATCCAGGCCCAGGATGCAGAGGAGGTATAGAAATCTAATGTAAGGACTATTTATATGCAGTTAGAATTAGCAATGAACTTAAATTACGGGTTTGGTTGAGCTTCATTTGAGAAATTACTTTGAAATTCTAGTTTCGCTTTGCTTCAATAATTTTAGAAAATATAATTACCAGTATGAACTAATTTATTGCATGATTCTTAATTTAAGAAAAAGACTGACAGCAAGCACTAAATAAATTTTGCAAATTAACAACTTAAATGCAATTATGAATTTAGAATATTGCTTAAATAGAAATAAAATCAAATCCCAGCACAAAGGAAAGTGTTTAATAATGTAACAGATAAGAACATATATGTTTCCAGTCCTTATTAGAGTTAGCTAAGTGAAAATAACCCCCTACCCTGAAGATTTGTGGTTCCTTTTTATTATGCCAGAAATTATTACAGGCAACTATACTTCCAAGACAGTTAAAATGGATTGGTAAGTGGAGTGAGTGGTAGATATAGGTATTGATAGATATAGATAAAACTAAAAGAAATGAAAAAAGAATAAAGAAAACAAGGAATGAGGAGAAAAGAAGGAAAGATTAAAAAGTAAACACAACAGAGAGGCCGTGAGCAGTGGCTCATGCCTATAATCCTACCATTCTGGGAGGCCGTGGCGAGTGGATAGCTAGAGCTCACTTTGAGACCAGCCTGACCCAGAGACAGACCTCTCCTCTAAAAATAGCCGGGCAGTGTGGTCAGTGCCTGTAGTCTCTGCTGAGACTGGGAGGCTGAGGCAAGAGAATCACTTAAGCCCAAGAGTTTGAGGTTGCTGTGAGCTGTGACACCACAGCATTCCATCCAGGGTGACAAAGTGAGACTCTGTCTCAAAAAAAAAAAATATATATATATATGTAAAATAAAAAATACACATCAAATATGTATAAAATAACAGAGAAAGATATGAAAGATTGGTAGAAAGAAACAAAATTGGAGAGGAGCAAGAATAAGGAATAAAGAAAAACACTGAAAAGAAGAAAGATGAATTAACCCTCTTTCTCCCGCCCTTCCACCAAGCCTTGAGTCTCCACCAGCATCAGTTCTGCACCCAAGGGAGGTATTTAATAAATGTTACATAAATGGCTGCAAACAACCCCCAAAGCACTGAACAAGGGAAGGTGCTGGTGTTTTATGCTTTGCCCAAATTGTCACTTCCTAGATTTGAAGTCTTGGTCTAGCTGAGATAACAGAAAATGCTACTGAGTGTGTAATATTCTTGTTATAGGGACACGGCCACACTGCCTACTTTGGTTAAGACAGGGTTAGTAAATACACCTGTAAGCTCATATGTTACAAGGCTCTGCCTATTTGTAACTTGGGGAAAAGGCATCCTTTCTCAGTATGGAAAATGGTTTAGGGAGTAAAGTTTAGGTCAGTGATAGCATGAGGTCATCTTTCAGTCTTGGCCTCGAATATTACAGAATATTATCTAGAAAGTAACTCTTGAGAGGTCAATGTGAAAATGCTGTTCTCCACTTGAGGACAAACAGGCTCTAAAAAGATCTTAGCCTCCATGTGAGGGTCACCTGCGTCTGCCCTTTCTTTGAGTGTTGTGATTCCCGGTTGTGTCCACAGCACGCCTTTGCCACCTCACACTGGACCATCTAGCACCGCGGGAGTGGTTGCTTCTGGCTGTGAGTGTTTGAAATCTGGCTAATGCCACGAGTTGAGATGGCATTTCAAATATATTGGGCACTAATATCACTAGAGATAATTTTACCAGTTTCATTTTATTTTTTAAAATGTGGCTACTAGAAGAATCTAACATTACACACGTGGTTTGTGTTGCACTTGGATTGGGCAGCACTGCTCTTCAGCCCACCTGGTCTCAGGTCTGCTCCCGCCCTCGCTCTCTTCTAACTGAGAACACCAGCTCAGGCCTCTCTGCTGAACTCCAAATCAGGATGCTCCTTTCCTACTCTGACTGGCACTTCCAAATTCAACACATCTGCCTCATTCTCACCAAACAACTATCCAAAACTATCCCTTTGCAACTTGCTTCTCTCCGTGGCCAGAAACTCAGCAGTTGTTCTTGACTTCTCTTTTTCCTCATATATTGAACGTTAAACCAGATAGACATGCGGTTTCTAAAATACTTAAGAAATGCACATCTTAGTGAGACCACTGAAGTTTCATAAGTGAAACTAAAAACCAAAAAGTTTTCTGAAAAATTATATACTTTTCAAAGGAATTATTTGCCTTTACATAATCCAACAAGTGATAATTCTCAAAGCAGCCTGTTAACAATAAAAGCAAAATTTAGAACTCATGTTTAACAAAGCAACATATGACATAACTAACCACAATATAAAATTCTTATGAAGAAAATAAATCTGCAAAGCATCATTTATTTTTTGGATGATATCACAACATTTTCTGTAAGATAATTGGCTTGGCAGGATTCAGCGTCAGAATGTCCCTTAACCACTAATTCCGAATACATTTTTAAGCACTGCAAAGCAGTGCTTGTTATATGGAATTAGGTAAGTCAAAGAAACACTATTTTAATAGTTTTGAGATACAAAAGCATTATGATGAAATCAAGTGAACAGCAAAGATTGTTTAAATTATCCCATTTGTGAACAAAGTTGAGCTCTGGAATCCTTCTAGCAAGTCCATGGAATTTTTTTGCACGTGTACCATTAGTGATGGTTTGTTCCCTTAAAAAAAAAGTAATTCTGAAGTATGGTTTATTTTCCTCCCAGTAGTCTTTGAATTTTAAATTTGTTAGTATGTTATCTAATACACAATAACAAATGTTAACTTCATACCATTCTCCAAATTTTCATGATCTCTAATTTCTCAGAATTATTCTTTTATTAAGAGATTTTAGACTCCAAAACCTTGCATGATTGTATTTTAACATTGAACTCTAGTAGTTCTGAAATAGTGATAATTCCTTTCAAATGATAAGCAATGTTATATTGCGGTATAAAACTTAGAAAATACAACTAAAAAAATTTGGGAATTCATGGCAATGTGATAAAGATTCCAGTCAGAATGGTTAGTCTCAGAAAGACAAAAAACAAGTGCTGATAAGAATGTGGGAATATACATTAGTATAACCACTAAAGAAAACAATTGTCTCATTATCAAGAAATTAAAACTAGATTCAGCAAGCCCCCTACTGGTTGTATACCCAAAGGAAAGGAAATCAGTGTATTGAAGCAGTATCTGTACCCCCACTTTTATCACAGTGCTGTACACAACAGCCAAGATGTGGAATCACCCTGAAAGTTCATCACGAGATGATGGACAGAAACCGTGGCATATATATGCAACGGAAGACTATTCAGCCACAAAAAAGGAATGACATCCTGTCACTTGGGGAATGTGGGTGAGCCTGGAGGGCATCATGTTAAGTGAGATAAATCAGGCCTAGAAACATAAAACCTCACATTCTCACTTACATGTCAATGATTTTTAAAAAGTTGAGCCCATAGAAGTAGAGAGTAGATTGTGTTTATTAGAGAAATGCGGGGGGGTGGGGGGGGTGGGAGGCGATTCAGAGACTGGGAAACAGACACAAATTCCAGCTGACGGGAGAGATCAGCTCTACTGTTCTGTAGCACTGTAGGTGAATAGAGTTAACAATAATTTTTCCTATATTTTCAATTTTGAACGTTCCCAAAAGACATGATAAATGTTTGGGGTGATGGTTATGCTAATTATCCTGATTTGACCAGTAGCCATCGTATATATGTATGGAAACACCATAATTCTGTATCCCATAAAATGTACAATTACTACATGTCAACTAAAAATAAAAGGAGGGAAAAGAATTTTCTTTTCTTTTTTTTTTTTAAACAGACACAGATTGCTTTTCAAAGATACCAACACATGTGTCTCTCCTCACATCAAGATTCAGCCTGTCTGGGGCAGAGCCCAGGCACCTGTATGTTTTAAAACTCTCTGGGTAATCCTGGGGAAAAGTGTTTTAAAGCTGAGCAAAACACCCAGAGAAGTGAAAGGGCCAAGAAGGCGGGAGAACAAGTCAGAGAGGCTCTAAACAAGACAGGCTCCTATTCAGGCCTCTTTGTCCTACCCTGACTCTGCCTTCCTCACGCTGAGGAATACTGGGGGGGGGGGGTTCCCCCATGGCCCTACCCCACCTGGTGCCCCACTTGCAAGATCAGCCTCCTGTTCACTCCCAACTCGGTCCCTTCTGGGCCTACGTGACAATGCTGGTTGGTTTAGGTATCATGTTTTAAAAAAGTTTCTTTCAAGTTTCTCAAATAATATTTTGTAACATGAATTTGTTTATATAAAAACACATTAACATTCAAGTTTGGTTTGAAGTTCAGCTAATTATTGCAGTTTGTTCCACTGCTTAGTTCAAAAGTCCCTGAGTAGAAATATATGTTTTGAATTATCCTCATGAACATAAAATATAATAGATACATTTTTTGGAAATTAACTGCGTTTTTATGAAAGCCTTAGGCAGATATAATACGAATAGCATTTATTTTCACATTTCCATAGAATTAAAAATAATAGCTTTTGTTCTCTCTATTATCTAGAATGAAAACAAGTTATAATTTAAATATAGACTAATGAACTTTACCTTCTGTTTGCCTAAAAATACCAATTTTGATAACACAATTAGTTGTACTCCACTGAAAGTGATAGAGTATTTTTATTCCTAGTATGTGTTGATGACCTGTAGCTAATTACTCAGAGAATTGTGCTTAAGAGGTCAAGATAATATTTTCATGCCATAAACCATTAGGTTTTTGAACACACTCTGCCCAGTCAACAATTTTTAAAAATATTTACCCATAGTCATAAAAGAGACCGGGTAAGGGGATGTGAATGGATTTATAAAATCCCCTGCAAGGAGTGGAAATAAACAACTATAGCACACCAGTTCCATCCTGTACCCATCCACACATCACTCTCAGGCTCTGTGGAAATCATTCCCACCCCAGAGTTCTAGCAAGTAACCAGAGGAAGAGGGGGCGGCAGGGATGCAACACGGGTCCTGAAGTGCGGAGATGCACAGAAATCTTTCTTGGATGGCGTTCCTATCAGCCCAGTCCTGAGCTATAATGATCAGCCTGTTGTTTCCTGTTTACAGACAAAAGACCAAGCTTCAGGGAGACACCAAACTTGCATAAAGTCTAAGGGCAGTAAGGAGGGGGCTCTGTCTTCCTCTCTCCTTCCCTCACTTCCTTCCCTCCTTCCTGCTTCTTTCCTTGTTCCTTTTTTCCCTCTTCCTCTCATTATTACCTTTTCATTCAGTAAATAACAGTGAGTGTCAAACATGTGCCAAGATTTACGCTTGGGAAGGAGATGATGAGATTGTGGAGTGGGAAGGGGAAAGTGGCAAGAGATGAGGCTGAAGAGGGGTGTAGGAGGACAGCACCCCACGCTCAGACATGGCAGTCGAGCTTCAGGTGCTCCCCGCGGAAAATGGCTCTGAGACGGATTCTCTTTCTCTGAGGACTTGCCTGGGCCTGCAGAAATGCAGAAACATGCTCAGTTCTCACAACAGAGGGCTCCGGGGAACACCAACAGAGCTGGTTGTGGCCACGCTGCTCTTGTGGTCAGGGGACCTCTTGTACTCTTTTGAACAAGCAGACACACATTTTCAACAAATAGGTTTATATTTATGTCTTTATATGTGGAATATTTGGACTTATTATTATACAGCTATTTCTACTACATATGTCATGTAACAAATTTGAAATGCTTACCATCATCTTAAATGAATCTTAATGAGCCGTATACACCAGAACAATACTATATAAGAGAGTACATTTTCCCATCCAAGCCTAGTTAATAAAACTCAGTGTGATGCTTTTGTTCAATTACTACTGATTCATCCAACTACAACACTGTGCTGTGGAAGGACTCATTTCAGACACACAACCTGAGAACATCACAGAGCTGTGTCTATTACATCTCTGCCTTTCCCTCCCCTTCCACTGCCACCACTGGCTGTCACTGGCCTCTAGCAACTCTACTGGGCCCTTATCTGGGAACTCCTCTGGTTTCCACACTTCATCTATTCTATTTTGCACAGTGCTACATGAACTGTTTTTCTGGAGCATGGTTCAGGTCCTTCATAACTTAAAACCCTTAAAACTCTTTCTTTTTCTCGGGCATGCACACATTACCTTTGCTCAGTGCCCAGAGAATCACACCAGACTCTTTCTCTGGCCATTTTGGGCCTTGGACATCAGAGGCCACGCACTGTACTACCTCTGTGTGCTTGATTCCCATGAATCACAGACATAAACCCCACAAACCCAGTAAATCTTTGTCCTTCTAGAAGCATACAGTACATTTTTATTTCCATGAATTTGTTCATACTATGTTCTTCATCTAAAATATAACTCCTTGGAGTTGAAACACATTCTTCTTAGTAAAGTATCACAAGAATGGAGAAGTATCCAATGTACTCAATACTGATATGAAGCCAGCAGATGATCTAATAATACACACCCATATGAGAGAAAAATGCAAGCCAATTCGAGGGGGTGGAGGGGAATAAGGGAGTGGGGAGAGGGGACAAGGGAGGGGGATGGGGGTGCTCCCACTTAATGAGCACAATGTTAGGGTGTATGGCACACCTCTTAGGGGCAGGACATAGTTATAAGAGGGACTCTACCTAACAAATGCAAACATTGTAACCTAATGACAGTCATTTCATTCTATCCTTTAAAATGTCTGTCATACTTAAAAACAAGCACCCTCTTCCTTGAATAATCCTCCTCCCCATAATACTGGTGTTATATTTTTTGGTTTCCAAAATCATTGTGCCAGTGCCAGAAATACCAGAAAACAAAATTACAGGCTAGGCCACAGCACAACTTACTGAGTGCCAGCAATTGCTCCAATGAGCCATATTCACATTTTGTCCTTAAAATTGATGAGAACATAAAATTTCAGAAGTACTTTATTTTAAGTGTGTCATTATAAATTGGTTTGATATTCATTATTATAGTATAGATAATGATGAGTCCATTTGGTATTCATATGGATGTCACAGGCACTTCCAGAGGCGTTACACTATAATTTAGTATTAGCTAATGGTCACTAAAAATAAAATGTTATCACATTTTCTAACAGAACACATTTTAAATGAATTTAATTCACAAAGATTAATAGATAATACCTCTGACAATTAGCTTCCTTCTACAATGAGGAGAAAATTGATTTCTAATTAATCTAATATTATTATCTCGAACAATCCAGTGGTCTAAAAAATGCTTTATAGAATTTAGTAATACAATGGCAAGGAAAAGTAATAATTTGTCTATGTCTTAAGAGGATGATAATTATAGATAATTTAAATAACTCGGCAGGATAAGAACACAGTTTGCACCCTATAAGCACATTTGCTGTTTATAGTATGTTCTATCAGCCTAAAGCAGCAGTTCTCAACCTGTGGGTCGCAACTCACAGGAACTGTATTAAAGGGTTGTGGCATTAGGAAGGTTGAGAACCACTGGCCTAAAGAGTATAAGAATGATTATGGAAACAGGTAAAAGGCTAAAATATGAACATATTTCATTTTTCAATGCTTTCAGAAAATGTCATGCCTGTCAAATACTTTTCCAAGCTGGTATCACACTTAGAGATTAGGCCAAGCTGAGGAGACATGTGCAGTGGTGAATGGCAGAGATGTGAGGGACCAGGGCCCTGAAGAGGCCACACTCTACAAAAGGTAGATCCTGATTCTGATTTTCAAGAATAAAGACCAAAGATAAAGAGGAAGATAGACAAAAATTTGGCTGTGGGGTTTGCATTCTGATTTAAAATTGTATCTGGCTACCCGAATCCAAATCTATCTCTTCTAATTTTTGTCTAAAATGAACGTGGCACATTTGTCCCTTGACTCGGAGGCAGAGGTGGAGAGTGCTGATCCTATTGTTCCGGGAGAGCTTCCTTGAGGAAGCTATTGTGTCTTTCAACCCTGAAGTAGGACCATTTGCTAAGGGCATTATTCTCCCAAAATTCTAGGCAGAAGTAGGTAGAGCTTGGTGGTGGAGACATGCATCTGTTAGTGTTGAGGCTAAGACCACAGTAGCCACAATTTCAGTTATTATACTTCAGTTTGCTGCAAAAATATTCCATATGCATCATTTCAGAATTACTCCATATAAGCCAACTACATAGGTGATATATCTATTACTATTCCAGTTTTGCCAAAGAGAAAACTAAGACAGATCAAATAAGTATCTCAAAATAACACAATTAAAATTTGAGATCAGCCTTAAAAGCTGGGTACACATGACACCAGAAGTGAGGCCACAGTGTGACTTGCAAGGCCCAGTCTCTACAACTAAAACATTCAAAGGAAGAGACAAAAAGGAATGTATTCTGCAGATGACAACTTTCTAGAATGTTAGAAGACAAAATAGTGTGGATAGAAGAAATAATTCACCACTGGTAACTAAAATTTGGGCTGGGAGTTACACATTAACGACGGCTGATTAGAGAAAGGGTGTGGCCATATATCTGCTCATAGGGACAGGGCCCAGCTCCATTAACCTATTGTGTCTCTGACAGAAGCAGATTCTGTGAGATCTTGCTTTGTTGGAAGACAAGTAACTATTAAAAATACAGCCTGAACTCTATGAAAAAGCACTGCAAAAAAGGGAGAAAACAGCATCTCAAGTAGACTTATAGAACTTGTTATATTTATAAAATTCATTTACTTGTGTGCTGCAGTAGAAAATTTCATGAAACTCATTGGTATCTTTAACAGAGCGCAGTAGACTATGGGAGTAATAGAATAGGTGTATAAAGCAACCACAAAAATAATGCAAAAGAATAGCCAATTGCTAAGATACATACTAACATGAAATACTGACATATTCAAATAATCCTAAAAGAGGCAAGAAAGAGGGACAGAGAATGGAGCAGAGTAATAAAAACATATGACCCAAAGAGAAAAGCACATAATAAAATGATAGATCCAAATCTAGCAACTCAAAAAAATCACACTAAATGTTAATAGCACAAAAAGAGACTGGCAAACTGTAATCCACAGACCAAATATGGCCAGTCTCCTGGGGATTATTTTGCCTACATTCTAGGAGTGATTTTGCATTTTTAAATAGTTAAATTTTAAATGGTTAGATAAGCATCCACATAATAACCCGAAATTTGCCTCTTGGGCTGCAAAGCGTAACATTTACTTTGTGGCTTGTAAGAAAAAAAGTTTGCCTAATCTTGCTCTTTACAAAAGATTATTTCAATATACACATAAAAAGTATTTGATAAAATCAATGAACATTCATGATTTTAAAAATACTCAGCAAATTAGGAATAGCAAGAAATTCCTCAAGTGGATAATAGGTATTTATGAAAAATTCATAGCCAAGATAATACCAATATGATTGAGTTACTTTTCCTGGACATGGAGGACATGGTAAGAATTCCCACTTTTATCACTTTTTATCAAGAAAAAGAAACACAAGGCATATAGATCTAGAAAAAAGAAATAAAACTGTTCCTACTTCAGATTTTTAATTATTTACATAAAGAATCTCAAGGAATCTACAGAACTATTACTAGAGATGATAAATTTAGTAAGCTTTATTACTAGATTGCAAACTGTTAGAAAGTAAAATGTTTAAAAATTATATTAGTCCTAACGTAATAAAATAGGAACAAATCTAATGACAGATATTTATGACTCTAAATTAAAAATTGTAAAATGTTGCTGAGAGAAACTAAAGACCTAAAGAATTAAAAGATATACCACATTTATGGACTGGAGCAAACAATTCTCCCACAAGTTGATCTATAGGTTCAATGCAATTCAAAAAAAAATTCTAAAGGTTTTTTTTGGTAAAAAATAGCAAGTTGATCTCTAAAATTTATAGAAAATACAAAGGACTTAGGAAAGCCAAAATAATAAAACAAAAACATACAGACCTGGAGAACACAGCTACTCTACCTGACTTCAAGACTGGCTGTAAGGCTGCAGTTTAAAATTGGCAAAAATAAGGACATATAGACAAATGAAATAGAATAGACAGTCTAATTGATTTTTGACAAAAGTATCAGGGCAATTAAGGAAGGACAATCTTTTCAACTAATGATACTATATAAACTTACTGTATATATGGAAAAAATAGACCACTCATACATTATACCATTTACACAAAGATTAACTGAAAATTAATCAGAGGACTAGATGTAAACCCTAAAAGTATAAAATGTTTCCAAAAGAATGAACAAACAAACAAACAAAACATAGGAGATGTTGGAGCTGCCAAAGGTTTATTAGATTAGCATACCCAAAGACAAATATAAAAGGAAAAAATGATAAATTGGATTTCATCTAAGTTGGACACATTTGATCTTTAAAAGATAACCTTATGAAAATGAAACAGCTAACCACAGACTGAGATAAAATATTTGAAATACATATATTGGACAAGTCATATTTATAAAATACATACAGAATATTTATAAGACAACCTGATAAAAATGGGCAAAATACTTGAGCAGATACTTCACAAAAGAAGATATATAAGCATACAACAAAGTACACAAAAATATGCTTAATTTCATTGGTCATCAGGGAAATGCCCCATGAATACACATCCATTAGCCTGGCTAACATTAAAAGGAGTGACCGTGCCAAGTGATTGGCAGGGATGTAGAGCGCCAGAAGCTCTTAGACACTGCTAGTGTGAATGTAAAATGGTACAAGTATTTCAGACATATTTCGGAAATTTCTCAGGTAAACAAGTACTGCTTAGCATCTGACCCGGCCATTATGCTCCCAAGAGACATGAAACTACGTGTCTAAAGAAGAACATGTACATGAATGCTCGATGCGCGGTAGATCACTGAAAACAGAAACAGTGCCAATGTCTATCAACAGCTGACCAGATAAACAAATCATGGTATATCTGCGCAATAAAGCACCAGTCAGCAATAAAAAGGAACACGCTACTGACACAGGCAATAAGGATGGACTTGGAAAGCATACGCTTAGTAAAAGAAGCCACACTCAGCCCCACAAGAGAGTACATGTTGTGTAATTACCATCGTGTCAAATTTTAGAACATACAAACTAATCCACAGTGTCAGAAAGCTGGTTCAGTGTTTGCCTGGGGACAGAGGAAAAGTTTGGAGGCAAAGGAGTGTTCATTGCTGTGACTGATGATCTGGCTGGGTGGGTGTATACACAGGTTCAACGTTCACCAAGCTGTACACTTCAGTGCAAATGAAGTTGTAACAATCATAACGTGGATATATGAGTAAGTCTAGAGTTTGACACTGGAAAAATAGGTGTGAATGCTGTTATTTTGCCCTACTTCTTCAAAAGTTTTGAATACATAAAATTTTCTATGAAGTTGAAATATTCTTTGAGCTCTTCCCCAATGGAAGCTTTCCAACCTAGTTTTTTGGATTTTACTGCACACATATGTATAAAAATCATGTATGTTGAATGTTTACATGAAACTTTATTTATACTTATTACACTGGCAGAAGTTACAAAGCTGCTACATGTTGGCCAGGACATGGAGATGCACGAATACCTACGTACTGCTTCTGGGAGGGCAGAGGACTAAGTCAGACTCAGTACACACATGCACCCTAAGGCCAACTGGTTCTCACCCTGGGTCTGTGCCCCAAAAAATCTTCAAATTCATAAGGAAACATGGACAAGGAGGTCCAGAGCAGTGATATTAGTGGCAACAGGCATTGGAGGCCATCTGGAAGTTGATCACCAGTAAAGAGGATAGGCAAAACATGATGAGAGTGACCAAGGCAGTGCCCTGTGGCAGTCACCAGCACAGGTGACATGCACTTTTAATGACTTGGATAGAGCTCATCGTTGGACATACTCAGTTTCCCCTTCTGGACCAAGCTGACCTCGGTGGTCAATACCAACAGACTCCAGTGTCCATTCTGCCTTTCAGTTTTATTTGACCAATGAAGACTTTGGCAGAAGAAAGGAAGGAGAAAATAAAAAGTGAAAAAAGGATATTTGTCCCCCTAGCCAGGTCTTCTCAATGGTAGGCTGTTCTTCCTCTCAATAACTTTCTCTACAGGGCTTCCAGGGTCAAGGGACCTTCCCACCCACCATCCCTTTGGGCCTAGGAGTACCAACTGGGTCAGCCCACTGCTTGATTTGCCCTCTCCCCACACCTTTGAAAATCTTTGTAAATAAACCCTCTTTTGAATCCTGAGTTTGAGTAGAGAGAAATTTTGCAATATCCGGTAAAGCTAAAGGTGGGGGTTTTCTATGACAGACATTCCACTTCTGGTTATCTTCCTAGAGAACTGTCACAGGCAGGCACCAGGGAGAGCCACAAAGATGTTCCCCGCATCTATGTCCATATATGTATATTCTTTGAGTATCCTAAATGCACTAGCTATTTCATACAATAGTTTTTTCAGAAACATTATAAAATATACTACCAATTAAATAACTTGGATTAAGTGACTTCAGACCATTGGTCGAGAATATTTCCTTTATTTTTGATAATAGGAAGCAGAAGATCTACTAAAGTCTCTAAAGTTTGAGTAAGAATTATTTTGGGAAGAGAACGAAATCCCACGCAATTGTACCTTCAAGATACGGGACGTAAAGCTGTCCCTCTACCTGAATGGCACAATTCTGTCCACAACAATAGAGCAGAAATTATTGAGCTTGATCACGTCATAATGCAGCTGTGCTTCATGCGAAGCACAAGTAAATGAATGTAAAATGAGGCTGTTTGCCTAAAATACCTTAGTTCCTGATTTTAATTGTCTAAGCTGATGAAAACAAATTGATATCAATGCAGATGTACATCACGACACAGTAGATATATCAAATATCCTACTCCAAAAACTGCTGCGGGCTCTCCTGATGCTTCTTAGTGTAATACAGTTTGTTCAATTGTCCTTTAATACGAGGTCCGCCTTTGTGACTTTGGGGTGGCAAAATGAGCTCTATATAAGCCTCAGAATCACTGGAGCCAGCAGGTGTCTGAATTACTTCTGTGGAGGCCCAGAGGTGAGAAAGATTATTAACATTTGGTTTGATCCATTTTTCCTCATTTCTAGGTGGGCTCTCAGAACTCATTGGAAGAGAAATTAGGGGCAATGAACCGGTACTGCTTCCATGTTTCCATCTACTGTTTGGAGACCCAACCGTCTCTACTGAGGCAATCTGACACGTGGGCATAACTACATCCTGAACAAATACACCAATAAACCTGTCGTCTTGAGCTACCTACCCTCCTCAATGCATCTTGTTCTCTTTTGAAAACAAACTGCTAATATCTACACAAATGGAAAGGTTCAATGTAATGGTTTTGTATTTTTTTTTCTATTCATATGTAAATACTGGCATTTCTTTATCAATCATGTACAATAACCCGAAGAGATAAACAACACACTGAACAGCAGTGAGCACAAGTACACAATATCTAAAAGCTATCTAACTCATGTACATTCTCATACAGAAAATAAGCATTAGTACAAAAATTAGCTAAGGGAAGAAAACCATTTCCCTGCACCATTCCCCCAGTCGGGCAGAACAGATTACAGAACCCAGTGAAGTTGCAGCTGTGAGGGCTTTAGAATCAGGCAATCTTTAGTTAGAGTATTATCTTTCTGTTTGAGAACCTTTATGGCCTTGTGCAAGTTATGCAGTCATTCTGGATCGCAGTTTACTTACCTCTAAAATAAGAATTATTACATTTATACAGAAGCGATAAAAGTACTCCTTCACTCCATTGGTGAAGACTGAGGAAGGAAACCCTTGGTAAAGTGGAAACCATTCTCCTTTTCACATGAGAACATGCGGCACTTTGCCCGCAGTTACACAACTGGCGAGTGAAGAAGCAGAGATGTGAGTAAGCCCAGGCCTCCGAGTGCAGGAGCTTGTACGCAACGCAACGCAAACTGACTCCCAAGTGCTTCTTCATATAGCTCAGCAGTTCTCAACCTGTGGGTCCTGACCCCTTTGGAACAATGAAAATACATCCTACATATCAGATGTTGACATTACTATTCGTAACAGTAGCAAAATTACAGTTATGAAGTAGCAGTGAAAATAATTTTATGATTGGAGGTCACCAAAACATGAGGAACTGTATTAAAGGGTCACAGCATTAGGAAGGTTGAGAATCACTAATATAGCTGTTTGCAGAGAGAAATCAGGGGGTTGCTATGGTGTGAAAGTGATCTGAATCCACTCTTCATTCACGCATTTCTTCACTCAGTGATCAACCACTCATTCGATGCTTATTAGGTGCCTAACACCGTGCAAGGGGTGCTGGGGGGCAAGTCGCAGAGGATAATAAGACAATTCATGGCCCTTATTCTTAAGAAGTTCATTGTTTAATGAGGAATAGACTCATAATAAAACGTTTTACTTATAATCTAGTATAGTGGCTTTCAACTTTTTTAATCTCATGGTACATTTGAACCTACAGTTAAATTTCAATGGCACACTTAAATTATGTTGATAAATATGTATATATGCATATATATATTGTGAAAGAATATACCTACTGTGCTTTGAACTTCTTTTGGAAATAATTTAATTAATGATCTTTAAAAACGTTCACGGCACACCTAAGATCCTCTCGTGGCACACCAGTGTGCTGTGACACACCGTTTGAAAACCACTGATCTAGAATGACAAGCAATCTTATAACACTCGGAGGCACAGAGCACTGTACACATGCAGAAGAGAAGTCTCTAAATCCGCCTGGGGAAAGAGTGGAGTCAAAGGCAATCGGAAGAAAGCAATCCTGAAAAGACAATGGTCTGGAAGGGCTTCTAGGCAGAAGGATTAACTTAGGGAAAGTCTGTTATGAGAAAGAGGTGGGCTGGTGATGGGGAGAGTAGTGCCTGTAAGAAAATGATCATTTGGAAGAATTATGAAGAATTCTGTGTGGCTGGAGTCAAGGATGAGACCATAGCAGGAAAAAGAAGAAATTGTCACGGGGGGCCTTGTGTGCTAAGGAGTCTGTACTACATCTTGGCCATTTAGAAGAAGAGTGCCATTTTGAGGGTTTGTTCTAGAAAGGTAACTTTTGACAGTCATGGACACAACTGCTCTCTCGTGAAAAGAGGACTGACACAGGGTGACAGTCCAAATGTTAGTTATGTGCATCCTTCTTTTTTGTGTTTGTTTTGTTTTTGAGACAGCTTTACTATGTTGCCCTGGGTAGAGTGCCGTGATGTCACAGCTCACAGCAACCTCAAACTCTTGGGCTTAAGAGATTCTCTTGCCTCAGCCTCCCAAGTAGCTGGGACTAAAGGTACTCGCCACAGCGCCTGGCTACTTTTTTTGTTGCAGTTGCCATTGCTGTTTAGCAGGCCCAGGGTGAGTTTGAACCCATCAGCCCCAGTGTATGTGGCCGGCGCCTTACCCACTGAGCTATAGGCGCCGAGCCGCATCCTTCATTTTTGTTCACCCAGCTTCCATCTTCCATGTTGGACTCATGGTGACACTCTTCCAGGGAGGAATTTATGCCATATGGTTAAATCAGTTTGTCCATGCCCAATGCACAGCCAAGGAAGGGGCATGTTTCAGAGTACTCCCTTCCTCAGTCATAGTGAATGCAGTCCAAGACTGGCTAATCAAAACTTAGTCCAGCTCATTTCTGCCACAGTTAGTGGGAAAAATGGTCTATCTCTGTTGCAATTGCCTAACTTACAGAACGTGAGTCTTCAGCTGCCAGGTCATAACCATTGCCATTTGGTGCTGAGCCTACAGAGATGGCACCAAAATAAAATGGATTAGAGCCTCTGCATCTGGCCACGTCTGAAGGCCGCTGGGCTTCTGTATGTGAGCCAGGGGATCTCCTGTTCTGTACTTCAGCTAAATTGGGCTTCTTTAACATGTAACCTAAACACCGTTGTGGTAATCATCTGGAATTGCAGAAAAGCATGTCTTTGGGCCGATGTCCACTATTTAGTAGGTATGTATGTGAACTGAGACAACTTGTCTAAACTTTGCATTTCAGAAAAATGTAGTACTTTTATTGCTTCTGTATAACGAGTTCTAATGTGTTCAACAGGAAATAGCTGCAAAATTGGTATATGATTTTATCTGTCTATGCCTACAACTTACTCCGATAGTTAAAGTCATGAGGCAGTGACATCAGGTGGTCACATACCCAAATTGCAGTTTCAATTTATTTGAGAGGCACACAGCCCCCAAATTTGCGGGAAATACCATTTGGAGTTTTTCTGTTGTGATATCACATGACCGTCTAAGTTTTCAGGACAAACTGAATTTTAGGCACTAAAGTTATAGGAAAAATACCTTGAATATGGCAGCTTTATAATAAATCCAGTCCTTAACATTAACTACACAAACTCTGAAAGACAGAGGGGACGCTCAGCTCACTAGTCTACCAGAAGGACAGACACACACCCTAGACATAAGAACTTGTTTTAGAAATGTGTCATATAGATTCCATAGTACCTACCTATCTAGTTCCACTCTAAGTGCAATGTTTAGAAATAATAGATAGAATGTAGCTCCCTGCCTCCCACCCTGGAAAAAAAGATCCAGAGATGAAACATTCACAGGTTCACAGGCCTTCATGTTATTTGAGGTAGTAGATTAAAATACATCAAGTCATTCTTTTTTCATCAATTATGCTTCATGAAGTCCCCCCAGACAAACCTGCCACTGAGTACTGGTATCTAAAAGGGTAAATCTGTAGGAAACGTTTTTCTATTCTTCTTCCTCTTAACCAGATAGTGATGCCAGGAGCTGATTTTCAGATTATCCACAAAATATTAGAAATGTCCAAAATAGGAAGGAAGAAAAGATATTTACTTACAAATGTGCTTTATAAATGACTGCAGCTATGCACTGACTAAATACATAAAACTAGGTACGCACTGATAATATTTGCAAATAGACCACTGAATCTAAACCATTTCAAAACTACAGAACAGGGAACAGCCATATTTTAAAGCCAGAAGACTGAAAGGGCAAAATTTGCATAAACAAATGCATATTTTCAGGACAAAAATGTTTTAATTTTTAAAAAAAAATCTAGTATATACAAATAGTTCATATAAAGAATTCATGGTATATGGACAAAATGCTTTTTAGTAATGACATAGTTTTTTTATTTGGGGAAGCTTTATATTTGAGTCTTCTGCTAGAGGAGCATTTCATAAAATATCAACTTTCAGGGCCTGACACCCCTAGCTCCTCCCACTGGGATGCCCACATCTAGCACAATTGCCCTTACTCACATTTATAATTTTTCCTAAAACTCCTTGGTTCTAAAACTTACTGTGCATTTCCCGTGACATACATGTCTCTCTGATAAATGAGGCAAATGATTATTATTTTCAGTGAAATTTGCTTTGAGGTATAGAGATTCAAATGAAAACTAATAAAGTCCATTCTTTAGCAATAAATATATCAACTCCCTCTAGAAATCCCACAGGCAGAGGAATAAGACATTCCGTAATGGTAACTCCTCTCCAGGTAACTAAAGTGATGTTCAGGTAAACACCACGGACGGAAGAGCTGTCACGACCTGCACAGAGCAGATCAGGAGGAAATTCCAAAACGGGCGCGTCTGTTAGTGCGTGGTACGGCCTCGGCATTATTACCGACATTAAATTTTCTGTTAACATCATTGACAACCGTATATCCTAAAGGTACTTAACTCTAATTAGACGAGTCTTTCAAACATAATCTGGCATTTACGATTGTTTTAGAAGCGCTATTCTCTAATGATTATTTAACTTTTACTAAGAAAAGAAAATTTCCTCCCTGCGTCAAAGTTATTTCCCAGCGTCTAAAAATGCTCATCGAAAGCGCAGGCAAAGCTCGTACCTTTTGAGAAGGTCTCACTTGAGAGGAGGAGAGACTGGCTCAGAGTAGGAAGAGCCTTGGAGCGGGCTGACATTTATAAGGTCCGATTTTGAAATGTCGCTCTTTTGGATCAAGGTAGACTTGCAAAAGGTAACAATTTTAATTACCTTTTTGGAACAAAAATTATTATTTTTTTTTACATAGTTTTTTTTTTTTTTTTGCAGTTTTTGGCCAGGGCTGGGTTTGAACCCGCCACCTCCGGCATATAGGGCTGGTGCCTTACTCCTTTGAGCCACAGGCACTGCCCGGAACAAAAATTATTAACATTCAAGACCAGTATTTGATAAATCTCCATGAAGAACATAATAGTAAAAAAGTGCAGATATTTTGCTGCACGTAGCTGGGATCATGCTTTCCTTGGCTTTTTCTTCTTTTCCTCCCGTATCAAAATCAAAATAAATTCTGACTTTGATGGGAAAACCCCACAAACCTGGAAGTGCACACATGGCTCTATGACTTCTCCCTCCTCTGGGAGGAACACAGGTTCCAGTTCGCTGGGGACGTCCCTGATCTGTGCCCGCCGCTGCGTGGTCAGTAAGCACTCTCCATTTCACTGTCCCCTAGAGTGGCCTAGACCTGAGGCCCATCCCTCCTCACAGCAGACGCTGCAAACCCACGTGGCCTCAGGCAGCCCCTGCCAGTCGGTCACAGCACAATATTAACTGGGAGCTAAATTGGGTGAATGGATAGTCGAATACTAAAAGTGGAATGAAAAAAATGCAAATATTTGTCACATTAAAATTTTCTCTCTCTCATCCTCCCTCCCTCCTTTTCCACAAAACTGTGGTAGAAAGAGCGAAGTGCTAGACCCCAGGAGGTTTGGGATTCGGTCCTCCTGACACTCATGGCTTCAGTTACTTCACTGTTGAAATGGAGGTGCTGAATTAGATGAGCCGTGGGGTTCTCTCCAGTGCCCGCTCTGTGACTGTGCAGATGCCGTCAGTTTGGTCAGCAAACTGAAAGTCTTGTCTCCCTTTTATAATTGGTAAACTTATTAACTAATTTTAGCAGCAACAACCAAAGTACCATCTCATTATCATCGTCATCGTCATCATCTTCGAAAGGATCCTTTCCATCTTTGGTCCCTCCCACCCCGTTCCCAGAGAAGACAGGAGGCAGTACAGATACATCTCTGGGGCGCAAAACGCTTAATGTGGCTTCTTAGACTTCTCCTCCCAGACTTAGCGTATCCCCGCTGAAGGATTATCTTGCTCCTGCAAACGTTTCATCCCAGTACTCCGGGCACAGCTAATGGCGCTTCCATCTGCCTTGTTGCTGGAGCAGGGCCACAGCGTACAAGGAGCCAAGAGGCCTTGGCTGGTGCTGGATTCTAGGAAGCTCCGGTCTCTGGACTCTGTCTCTGTCACAGTCATTCTAGTTCTTCAGTTCCCTGTGCGATCCTCCCTCTTTCTTTCTGGTACTTTCACTCGTATTCTTCCCCTTCTGTTAACTCATTCTCCTTCCCAGCCTCACCACATTAGCATTTCTAGAAGGGCAAAGCACAGGCACTAAAACACTTATGGAAAAATCACTGATGGATTTCTAAACATCACTTAACACTTAAACTACACCATAACCTGAAATATTAATAGTTGGTTTTTTGGTTTTTTTTTTTTTGCAGTTTTTGGCTGGGGCTGGGTTTGAACCTCCAGCATATGGGGCCAGTGCCCCACTCCTTTGAGCCACAGGCACCACCCCTATTAATAGGTTTTTAACAAGTTCTCTCCATTCACCAAGAGTCGTAGTTGCTGCAGCAAGAGAGGAGCCCTGGGCTGAGTCACCATCACCGAGACGGCCTCACTGGCTCCCTCCCTCTGACCTTCTCCCCGGGGCTGCTGCATTCTCTAGCAGGTCTTTCCAACCATCTGGGGCTATCCTGCCCATGTCCCACAACACTCAAATTGGGGCCAGAATAGTATCACAGCTATGATTTAAGACAGGCAACATGGCCCTGGTTTTCTGAGAATGTCAGTCTCACAGTAGAGCTGTGATCAGCCATTTAGGGCTCACTGGCTGAGATAGTTAATTCTGTCAACATCACTGGGTCATGGTGCACAGCTATTTCATCCAACACTGGTCTAGAGGTTTCTGTAAAGGTATTTTGTAGATGTGATTAACATTTACTGTCTGTTGACTTCAAGGAAAGGAAATTTCCCTCCGTATGTGGTCTCTTCTGACCAGCTAAAGGTCTTTAGAGGGAAAACTGAGGTTTGTGCCGTGGGGAGGCAGGAGAGGGAGTCCCACTACACAGCAGTAACACAGAAACCTCTCCTGAGTCTCCAGACCGCCGTCTGCCCTCTGGATTCCTGACTCAAACTGCAGCCACTCTGACAGGAATCTCCAGCCTGTTGGCCTGCCTGTGGATTGCCCACTTCTCAGGCTCCCAAATCACGTGAGCCAATTCCTTAAAATAAACCTATTTATATGTATCCCATTGGCTCTTTTTCTCTGGAGAGTCCTAACTGATACAGTGGCCCACCCCCGAGACAGGCTGAATGTAGGCTTTGGTCGACAAACACACCACAGTCACATGAAGAGGGGCTTGGGAGCAGTTTCCCAAATGCTAAAAAATGGGCAGACAAAAAAGTAAGAGACAGTCTTTTTTTTTTTTTTTTTTTTTTTTTTGAGACAGAGCCTCAAGCTGTCCCCCTGGGCAGAGTGCCATGGCATTACAGCTCACAGCAACCTCCAACTCCTGGGCTCAAACGAGTCTCCTGCCTCCACCTCCCAAGTAGCTGGGACCACAGGCGCCCGCCACAACGCCCGGCTATTTTTTGGTTGCAGCCATCATTGTTGTTTGGCGGGTCTGGGCTGGGGATTCAAACCCGCCACCTTAGGTGTACGTGGCTGGCGCCTTAGTCTTATATTCCCCCAATATTCAAAAACTTGGTGTTTAAATTAGGTTATTAATCTGTTCATTTTTACCCTAGAGAAGACTATATTCTCAAATATTCCCCATCCTTCTTTCTTAAAACTTCTTGAGGACAAAATGACACTTCTCACTTTTACATAGTCGGGGGGAGTAGGGGAGCTGGTTCTGTTATAACTACCTAGTGTAGGACAACAAACTCGAGTATGGGGGAATTCACAGTAACCTGGGACCAATTCATCAAGATCTATCTTTTAGCTTTCCTTTAATGAAAAGGTGGAAATAATGAAAGATTTCAGCTACAGTTACATCAAAGGCTTTATTCTGATAGCTGGGAAGGATTAGTGCTAAGGTATATTACTAGAACAGAAATATAGGAGCTATGAAAATGATCAAATGACCAACAAATTATCTTCTTGTCTTGGATTACTGCTGTTAAAGTGCCTCTAGAATCGAGGAACAAAGCCTAAAGGGCTTCTTCTGTGACAGGGTCGAACTGATAAAAGGAATACTTTACTTCCCTTTTGGGAAATTTAGAAGAAAATAATTTGGCCAAATATAAAACTATAGGATTATTCTTGTCTAAAATATTGATCTGAAATCTCAAGCAAAACCAAACTGTGCTTTACCTTCATTATTAAGAATTATACCATCTCCACCTAAAAACCTTATATTGGAGATAAAATTGACTTATATATCACCTTGCTTTGTTTCTCTTTTGATATATTGTCAGAATAGCAAGCCCTGAGTGTTTTAATAAGATAGGATAATGGTCTATCAGTTCAGTGAGCACAACTACAAAATGATAAATTAGAACTAAACGTGGAAAGCATTTTACTTCTTAAAAATAAAAAGCATATAATGTGGAATCTTCTACACTGTATGTGTCCTTAGAATTTCTGTAATCAGAAATAGAATAGAAAATGAAGTACATTATCTTAAGGTAATTTAAAGGTCACCATCAGCCATATACTTACACGAAACACGAGAAGGTTTACAAACCACCCAAATTGCTCCTTGGTACATCTGAAGTGACTGTTTCACACGTGCAGGTGTTTCCTTTGTGGGTGGACATGCGGAGCGTTATAATACACTGATCGTGCATATAGAGAGGAAACACAGATACCTTTCTAAAGTGCTACCAAAATAGATCTTCAAATGTCAGAATGAATGTTCATTAGATCTGTAAAGGCTAACCATTCAGGTGCGCAATGTGTAAAACTATACAGTAAGAATCTTCTTGCCAAACACAAAAGACCGTTCAGAAGAAGAGTCTTGGTATTTGGATCCGTCTGTGCACGTGGAGAGATGAGGCAGGACACCTGTGTATTCTCCTTAACACACCAACACAACCAATGCACCAGGAGTGTCAGTAACCAGGTAATCGTGGTGGAAGAAATTCTAAGTGTTTTCATGATCTGCCAACCTCTGCCAAGTATTCCGGCGTGCTCTGTTAGAGTGATTTTCAGAACCACAACATGTTCCTTCCAATATCTCCGGTGAAGGCACCTCGTTATTCCTCAGTAATGGATTTGAGGCAAAAGTTGTTTAAATTCACATCTAATGAACAAAGTGTGTGACCAATTTGAGTAAACTAATTTGCTGTAAAAATTATAGTGAAACTACAAAGAAATGAACTTTCTTTTACACAACTCTACACGAAATTCTGAAACAGGCCCTTTAAAGACTTACTGAGCAAAGGCAGCTTCGCAGGACATGAATTTGCTGTTAATGATGTTATTTGATTTCTGTTCATCTTATTTTAAAATGTGAAGAAGTGTTAGGAATCCTCCTATTCTTTGATAGCGAGTATTAGGATGCAACTCAAAAACCGACTTTCCTAAGAACCTGACCTTTATGTCACCTTAGAAGAGTAGACCCTTTAGAGAAAACCACTGCACTAAACTTTGTAAAGACAATTAGGATTGAGAGAAATGTTAAAAGCTGCTTCTTATAGGAAGCTATAAATCTCCTTTACAATATTGCTGCCTCAAAGACCCTGGTCCCTTTGTGTACAGCAACAGCAACCAGGAACTCATCACCTGTCAAAGCAGGACAGTAGGACTTTGGACAAATCTTACTGGTAAACGTTTCTCCTTAAATTGCACCAATATATGTCCCCTTCAGCTTCTGGCTGTCATTCCTCCCATCTCCTGGAGGTGACACAATGTATTGTAAATCCCTCTTCTTCACTGATGGTCTTTTAAATATTAGAAAACAGATGTCCTATCCACCCTGGCCTTTCCTATGCCAGGGTAAATTGTTTGTGTTACATATCCGTGTATTATATATCTATTCATATATTCATTCATTTTATTAAAAATTAATGCACCTATAATCTACATCAAGGCCAAGTTCTAATCGTGAGTGATGCTACAGCAAGTAAGACGGGTGGAGTACCCACCCTCGGGAATTCTAGTGAGTCTGAATAAAGTGACAAGGAGCTCGAGAGTAACTGAAGGGAATGAGGAGGGAGCAGCTCTCAGGAGAAGGAACACGGGAGCCACGCCCTCCGGCTGAGGGGGAGCCAACCATGCCAAGGCACTGCAGGTGGGAAGGAAAGCAGACAGGAAGTCCCCGTGGCTGCAGAGAGCTCGGCCTGCTGTGGGGGCAATGAGGTGGCCAGTGCACATGGAGCCCGGAGAACAAGAAAGACGGCAAGGGAAGGTGACTGTAGGGTGGCAGCCACACCACACGGGGTAAGGTGGGAGGAAAGGTAGGAGAGAGAGATGTCCAGGAAGGTAAGAGTCTCAAGAAAGGGAGACTGGCCAGTGGTTTTAAACGTAGTGAGTATGGTAAGTACTCACATACTGAGTATGATAAGATTAACGTTTTTGTAAACACACATATACATCCTCCTTTTGAATTTAGGTTCATCAAAGACAGGAGATGAGTCCTCCAAGTTATCGTTTCTCCAGCGCAGGTGACTACCCAGGAGTCACAGATGAGGCAGTGAGGGAGAGATGGGAAGGGACACAGGAAGTGCGAGGCAAGCAGAGAGGGCATAGAACAGACACACGGGTGGGAATAGGGAAGTGCTGTGAGTGTGGACGTGGGATTCCTTTCCTCAGCCTTCTTGGACTACAGAATGTCAATTCTCAGGGGCATGTTCACATGCTGAAATATGTGAACTCTCTCCCTGCCCCCTCCCCCCAAACTGTCCTTTCTCTCCCCCCAGCTGCCTGACTCCCTGGCTCTCACCTTCCACATCCACAGCAGTTAAGGGTAGAGGCCGCAAAGGCAAAAATCCCGGCTTTACCTCTTCCTGTCTCACAGACCTTAAACAGGCTATTCAACTTATAGCCTCAGTTTCCTTACCCATAAAATGGGGATAATGAAGTAAACACTTGGATAAATGCAAGCTGCTGTTTTTTATCATCCTCCTCCTCTACCTTCTAGGGAACAAGGTTTCACAATTCTAATACCGTAATATTTCTCATATCCAGTGATTTCTTTCCACGGCCAGTGTGACTGATGCAGCCCAGGCCATCATTACATTTCACCTGCACTTCCCCTTTTCAGCTCTGGGCCTCTGAAGCTCTTAGCCTGCGCTGGCCGGCAGGAAGGCCTTGCTTACAGTGAGGACGGCGTGAGCCCGGGCCCAGGCCCAAGAGGATGGAAGGGCTCCTTCCTGCCCAGTGCATCCCAAATCCCAGGTGCACATACATCTCCTGTGGGGGGAGGAGCACACCATCTGCACAGCTCAGGGGTCAGGGGTGGGAGCTGAGAGTTTTGCATTCTCACCTAGACACTCAGGGAGGCCAGTACTGGGGCAGGCACGGGCCTGGGGGGTACTCAGGAGCTGCTTCTCCCTGTGGGTTTCTGGTTGTCACCAGAGGCACATTTGTGCCCGTTCCCCTTGTGTCACCCGGTGACAGATCAGTTCATCTCCTGATAACCCCCTCTTCCTGGCCTGGCACAACCTCCTGGCCGTTAGCAGAAAATTGCCACTAATTTTCAACAATTAACCTGGGCCATGGAAACTGCACAATTTTGAAATTATCAACACACAAACAGAAATATCCTCAGGGATTTACTCAGGTCCCTAGTTCCAGGCTTGGTGCGCTATGCACAGAACCCTACTCCTTGTTCTATAGCCGCTTTTGGAATTAACCATTATTTACATTTGACACTTGGTGAAATTGAAACCCACTTCCTTTGGTTTCGGAATTATAAGGATACATTTTAGACATCAGTTAAATAAAGTATTTAGGTATTAAATAATGAATTAGGAATATTATTTTAATATTTTATCAAGATTTGGCAGATTTTGGCAACACATAATTCCAAATCTCTGAAAGAAACCAAGATTTTATATCTTGCCTTTTAGTTCAAAATTACTTCAGGCACCAATGATAACAATGATAATAATAATAATAGCTAATATTTATCGTGTGCTGCCTAAATGCCAGGCCTTCTTTGAGGTCTGTATCTGTCTGAACTCGTGTAATTCTCAAAAGGTCCCTGTGAGGTGCGTTTTATGAAGATCGCTATTTGCAGAGGAGGAACCAGATGCAGAGATTTACCAACTTGCCGGTGTCGCACAGCGCACAGAGACCCAGCGGGGGCTGGACTCGGCCCTGGGCTCATTGCCACCAGAGCACTTCAATTTTGCTGACGTTTCTGAAAAGTTACGGCATTGAGGCATAATCTTCCCTCTACCGAAACACTCCACTATAACAGGCGGGCGCGCAGGGCCTTCCGGCAGCCTCAGCGGGGTCCGCAGCTGGAGTCAGTTCAGGGGAAAGACGGACCCCGCGGTCACTGTCAGGCGCAGATGCACCAGGGGCTTCCAGCCTGTACTTGGGGCTCTTTTCAATGCTCCTTTCACTCCAGAAAGAAGGTCTCCCATAACATCAGCCTTCCGGGTCATCCCCAGGGATCCCCCCTGTGCTAACGGCTGGGGCTACCCTGGCGGGGGGCAGGCAGGCTGGGACTGCAGCACGCAGTCTGGGGGGCACCAGAGAGCAGACTCTCACCCCATATCCTTTCAACTTGGCCCCTGCAAATCTATTGAAACTGAATCCCCAGCGTGGGAGCTGGAGATGGTGAGAGGGGTTGGGTCAGCGGCTTGGTGCCCTCTCGGTGTAAGGACAAAGTCCTCCCTCCGCCAATTCCCACCACAGGGGGTGGTTCCAGAGAGCCTGTACCCCCTCCTCTCTCCTCCTGCTTTCCCCCTCCCTCCCCCTCCCTGTGCTGAGCCTGCTTCCCCTCCGTGGTCATGGGTGGAGGCCCCCTGAAGCCCTCTCTGGAGCAGATGCACCACCAGCTCCTTGTGCAGCCTCTGGAACTGTGAACCAAATAAACCCTCTTTTCTTTATAAATTACCCAGCCTCCGGTATTCCTTTGTAGCAACACAAAATGGACCAACACATCCCGTCCAGACTGTTCTGCACTGCCTCTCACGGAGAACTGGGGAAGCGCCTGTGAATGCAGACGGGTTGGGATGGAATTAGCTTCAAGATGCTTCCTGCCCTCCGAGGTCCCTTCACATCAGGGTGACCAGTTCCTTCTGTCTTGTCGGGGACTCCCCCTCATAGCATGCAAGTCCCGAGTGCCCTCTGTCCACAGAAGCTCTGGCTCTGATGCATCCCACAAGGCCCCACAGAGATCTGAAGCTTAGCTGTACTGCCAAACCGCAGCCCCCCACTACAGGGCATGGATGCTCCGTGTGAAATGAAGGATTTCACTGATAGAAGATACACAGAATAGGTGAATGTAAGGACCTGGGTGACCACAGACTTCAACAACTCAGGGTGCCAGTACCGTGATGGCAACCAGAAGCTGTTGTAAAATGAAACCGCATCATTTGTATTTAATAGAACATAGATATGTAAACCTTGGTATAAATAGCTTCTCTTATATTTATACATGCATTGCACCCCAAGTTCACTGTCCACCCCCGAGAAACACAGCTCTGTGCCAAGTGGTCTTGCCCTCCCTCATGCACCGATGAGACCTCAGTTCTGGAAAGGGCACGCACCACACAGTCAGGTGCAAAATCCCAGCTCTGTGTAAGACCCATGTCATGTAAGGGTGCTTTTTGAGAAAAAGAATTCAAAACTATGAGCATCACATTATAAGAGAAAACGGTAATATAATTCATCTTTCCTTTAGCATAGCTGCTCTAAATTTCTCTTCATTACTGATAATTTGAAAAAGTTCCTTTCAGCTTTACAACTTATGTTGGTAATACCATGCACATTTTTAGAATTGTTAATTGGGGGAAGCTGTATGATTTCTAGGCATTTCAAAATTTCCCAACCAAGAATTTTACACACTCTTTGAATAGATGCCACCCACTAACCAGTGTGTCATCGGTCCCTGTGTCATCAGTTGTCCTGGTGCCTTGGCACACACCTGTGGCATATTAGACTACACTCATTAATGTCAGAACGTGATGTCAAAGTGGCAAGACATTCAAATCTTTTTCTGCCTTGAACCACTTTTCATCATTAATTGAATGATCAAACAACCTCAGTGCTTATTCATTATTTACGTTTAAAATTAAGGGTGGGACATAATTATAAAAGGGACTTTACCTAACAAATGCAATCAGTGTAAACTGGTTCTCTGTATCCTCAATGAATCCCCAACAAGAAAAAATACTAATATTTAAAAAAATTTAAAACAATTTATTTCTCTTAATAGATTTTGGTTTTGGTGTGACACATGTGCTATTTGAAACCACTAGAGGACCTCAGGACAAGATGCTCAGATACGCTGCGACGTGATTCAATATGTTGAAATCCATAAAACATCCAACTTCACGCACAGTCTACTTGTTTCCTAACGGGGTGCTGGCGTACAATAGAAGGACTTCTGATATATTTAATTCCATATAATTCACATTAAAAACAAGTTAGTACATGCATACATTTATAATGTATAGCATTACCGATGAGAATGCAACCTTCCTCTTGTGATTTTCCTACCTATCCAATACATTTTACAATTCTTACATATCCAAGAGTTGACCACAGAATTGCCTCGGACTGAATAAATTTCTCGCCTTATTCTTGTCTACTAGTCACACACATCTGCTGACAGCACCATAGGATATGTTCGTGTGGAGGTCCCATCTCTGGGTGCTCATGTAATGACCGCTGGTGAGTTGGCACAGTCAGCAGTGAGAGTGAATCATAAGATATGTAATGCTAAACCCCATATTCAATCTATCTCCAAACAAGTTTCCCCCTGGCCAGATCCCCAAACTGCCAGCACCACCCAGTTCCTCCAGACAGCAGAAGAAATGTGCTAGAACAAAGTCAGAGCAGAAAGAGACACTAGAAGTAACAGATTACAGCTAAAATATCTCACTTATGTAATATTACAAAGATACATGGCCACATGACCACCCTGTCTTGGACCCTGTCAGGGCTGAGGAAGGGGCATGCCAATGAGGGGCCCTCTGAGCATCATGGTAAACCCATGTCTGCAGAGACAGGATCAATGCTACTGAGATCAATCAGCATTGTATTACCAGTTTTCAGTGCACATTGGACAATCTCTCCCTGCATTAATCACTAACAATTTTTATTGTTCTGTAAAAGAAAACAGAAATTTAGCTAAAGTCTAGCTACAACATTCAACTGTCTTCACAGTAAAATATTAGAAAGGTTAGCTGTATGACTTGGGCATAAGTAGCAGCAAATGCACTACAGAGGTGATCAGAAGACACACTTGTAGCAGAAAGACCTTGTTACATCCTGTAAGTAATAATCACGTAAGCCCAGCTAAGAATGTTAGGGGCATCATATGCAGATTTTCTAAGGTTTCAAAAGAAGGAAGATTTTCATTTATATATGAACATTATGGGCTTGGTGCCTATAGCTCAGTGACTAGGGCGCCAGCCACATATACTAAAGTTGACAGGTTTGAATCCAGCCCAGGCCTGCCAAACAACTATGACAACTACACCCCCAAAATAGCCAGGCATTGTCATGGGTGCCTGTAGTCCCAGTCACTTGGGAGGCCGAGGCAAGAGAATCCCTTAAGCCCAAGAGTTGGCAGTTGCTGTGAGCTATAACACCACAGCACCCTACCCAGGGCGACAGCTTGAGACTGTGTCTCAAAAAATAAATAAATAAAATAAAAAAGAGGTAGCACCCATAGCTCAGTGGGTAGGGCGCCAGCCACACACGTCCAAGCTGACAGGTTCAAATCCAGCCCAGGCCAGCTAAAAAACAATGACAACTGCAACAAAAAATGGCTGGGCATTGTGGTGGGCACCTGTAGTTCCAGCTACTTGCAAGGCTCAGGAAAGAGAATCACTTAAGCCCAAGAGTTGGAGGTTGCTGTGATCTCTGATGCCACAGGACTCTACTGAGGGCAACATGGTGACTCTGTCTCAAAAAAAAAAGAAAGAAAGAAAGAGAAAGAAAGTTATAGCAAGTTTTATCTTCAGATTGTATAGGTCTTCTATTGTTTTACTCAGTTTTTGGCCTTTTTTGCTTCGTTTAAAATTATTTTTTAACTGACAAATAATAGTTGTACATATTCACAGATATCTAGTAATATGTACTATATTACTATATATACCATTTTACTATAGTATATATGCAATATATATATAATCTTTTATATAATTTATAATGGTCAGATCAAGGTAATTAGCATAGTCACTGGCGATTTTGTATACGTCTTAGACCATTATATTTGGAACGATTAAACAACCAGATTCAAGCACTGTCTTGTTTAGTGTTAGGTATTACTGTCAAAATTAGGATAGGCAAAGAGTGTGTTCTCATAAGCAAGCTTTAAAATATATAAAAGTATAAGTAATAATCCCATTTGATGAAAAGCAAAAATTAGGAGATGTAAGACCATTAGCTAATACTCCTTAGATATTGGAAAACTTGACATTCACAGAATGTGACAAAATGCAGTGAACTTTGGGTGAAAGATGATGGAGAAAGAGTTACACTGGATAGTTAGAACATTTTGCTTTTATTATCAGGAATTATCATTTAAAATAGAATAGACATTTATTTGAAACTGCATTTTATAATTACCTAAATGGTACAATTTATTTTGTTTGATGGTATTCATATTTTTTTAATTGGGAAATCTTTTATTTTCCTTTTTGGATCCTTTCTTGTTATGTCAATAAATATCACATATCAGTATCTTTGTGTGCTACTGCACCTTAATTGAAGCATTTTATAAAACTGAACACATTCTTTGGTATTTAAATATTTTAAGGTTATTTCCATAGGTCTAATTAACAATTTTTAACAAACTATAAGTTTTGTAGCTAAAATTTCACATACATTGAAAAGAAAAGAAAATAACTCAGCAAATAGCAAATTCTATTTTGCAAAAGTGTTTCCCATTTTCTTTTGGGGGGAGGGGGAGAGGAAGGGGAGGGAAGAGGGGAGCATGGGTGAAGGGAGGGTGATTGGTAGGACCACACCTATGGTCCATCTTACAAGGGTACATGTGAATCTTTCTCAATGTAGAATACAAATGTCTTAACACAATAACTAAGAAAATGCCGTGAAGGCTATGTTAACCAGTTTGGTGAAAATATTTCAAATTGTATATAAAACCAGCACACTGTACCCTATGACTGCATTAATGTACACAACTATGATTTAATAAAAAAAAGAAAATATGAAACACTTTTGCAAAATAGAATTTGCTATTTGTCTGCTGAATCATTTTTTAATTTTAATCTCCAATGTAGTGAAGTGAAGCTTTTTGATGTCTTTTTGTTTTTTGTCATTATCTTCAGTGTTCTTAATGAACACTTTCACTCTGCTTTAGTAACAATAATACGGGCTTACAGGAATAGTGACAATTCCTACCCAAATTGTTGTTAAATTTCTGATTCTGTTCTCTAAAAATACACACTTTGCAAAGCTGACATAATTTCTTCCAGAGGCCAGTTTCACATAGTAATGAATAGAAAGACTTCCCAATCAACAAAAGGAAACTTAATTATAAAATATTCATCCAGAGCCTCTATAAAAAAGAAAAATCACACACTGCCACCCAGACCATCTACGAGTATCTAAGACCCTTGCAGACCATGGACATTAGTTTAATTTGCATAGGTGGACAGACAGCTGGACTGGCCAAATATATGGCAAAATGGAGCTCTTTCTCCAAACTTTGCTGATCTTTTTCATCCCTCAGAGATTACAACCTCTTTCCTAGTTTTTGTATTACTTATTTTTGGCCCTATATAATTTTACAATTAAGTAACCTGTTAGGTCATATTATTATGTTAACTGTCTTAGTCAACTCACCTTTCCAACTATATTGTAAATTTTTAGAGAGCAAGATGTACATTGTATATTCATCTACATTTTCTATTTCACTTAGGATTGATTTATAATCAAGAAATACTTGTTGGATTAAAGCCTACAATTTGGCACTCTATGTAAATGCTGTCCCAGATCATGTTCTGGGCTTGCAAGAACTTCATCTCATGCCAGGCCCCAAACTATACACTATGTCAGCATTTGTCAAAGGATGAGCAATAAGACCTGAGCAAAATCAGCATGAAAACATGTAATCTTGTACATGGGGTCCACTTCCATGCTGTGATCACATACCCCGCGTGTCCGCGTCCACCTGTGATCACACATGTGGTCCACTTCCATGCTGTGATCACATACCCCGCATGTCCGCGTCCACGCTGTGATCACACATGTGGTCCACTTCCATGCTGTATGATCACGTACCTGGTGTGGGTCAACTTTCAGGCTATGATCACACACCCCACTGGTCTACATGCCATGATCACACACCTGGTGTGGTCCACTTCCGTGTTATTCTTTATACTGCCATTAGCTGCTATTTCTGCTTGTCCCAAGGTCTTGATGATCACATTAGTGACTGTGCCTGCTAGGAGCAGGTCTAGGTCAAGTCTATCACCCACAACAACCCAGGGTAGAGAGCTGAAGCTGCCTTGGCTGCCCTTCAGGCCATGTCATTGATTACTCCAGTTAAAGGCTCCATTTGTCTAACTGGATGACTGCAGTCACATGGGTAACTTTTCAGGGGGCAAGGGCAGCCAAGCCTTAGTGTAGATCCCTATAGTCGTCTGAGGCTATGTGACCTACTGGTGGGTTTACTTTGTCTCTTACCTGTAAGGGGGTAGAGGGGCAGGAAAGCAAGTTTTGGGGAAGGAAAGCAACTTAATGCCAGACTCCCACACAAGTAGTACAAACATCCAACTTACGTACAGTTTGTCCTTATGAATGGAGACCATTACAGTAAGTCCCAATTTACAAACATCTGACTGATGTTCAATTCACACTTACAAATGTGTGTGTACTATTGCAGTACCATATTACAGGCTATTGCAGGTAATAGGAAAAGGTACCTACCTGCTCCAAATTACATTCAACAGAACCTACAGAACCCACCTCATTTGTAACCTGGGGAATGCCTATACAGATCTAGGGCACACATGGTGCCTCTGGAAATAGTCATTGGAACTATCAGGTTGGGCTTTACTAAATTGAATTTGGTGTGTACTTTGGCAATGCCTGGAGTATGGCATCCTGACCAGCTGGTAAAATTTAATATTTCCAGTTTACTTTGAAAAATTAAACAAAATCCTTGGTTTGGGAGGGATTGCTTGAGCGTCCCCAGTCTACCCTGTCCTGTCTGCACCACCAGCTGAGCTAGAGCCATTCCCTGCTATTGCCAATGGATTTGTCAGTAAGTTAAGGGTGGTGCTGGTCCAACTGTAGTCAGAGCTGTCTGGAGATGAGGCCCGACTCATCTGCCAGTGAAATTTTGGGTCTTGTGATAGTTTGGGTAAAGTGCATGAGGCCACTTTCCTTCCCAAGGAAGATAGAAAACAGAGAGGATTATATAGGGTAATGGTCACTGATGGCCTCACGCCTACCTTCTGAGGGAGGAGGTGGCTGCCCTCCCTCCTCTGGCACAAAGTCAGTGTGCCCTGTGTCTGTGGCTGCAGCCTGACATTGCTTCCAGCGTTCCTGCTCATTCAGCCCAGAAGCTCAGGTGCAAGAGGCACAGGTGTTGTTAGAGTCCAGGGAGGCCCTGGGTGGACCATCACAGGGGGCCTGGTGGGCAAAATTCTTACCAGTGGTCATTGTCCTAATCATCTCTGTCCATGGCAACCCAGTGAAAGAGAATTCAGGCGGCCAAATCAGTATTAGATTTGAATTTGCTGGGCCCCAGAGAATGAAACCAACAAGGCAGGTTAGGTAAAGAAAGAAGTATCATGTCCAGGCATGGTCAGGGTGGAGTATTAAATTTTCAAAGTGGTTTTGTATGATTTTTCAGCCTTCATTCTGAGCACTACCCAGGAAGCAGCCAAGAGAAGATGAGCCCTCTCTGGAGACAGCTACTTTCAATAAACAAACTGCCTGGCTAAAGTGTGTGACTGACCAGGAGGTGATAAAAATCAGGACTTTTGGGAGTTCATTTTTAAGGAGGCTGTTCCAGTGGTCAACAATGCCTGTTGTGTGGCTGGCAGGTAGCAGGGGAGGTCCATCCATCCATTCCTGTGCAGTCTGTGTGACAAAAGGCATACCATTGTCAGACTGCAGATACAAGCCACAAGTGTAAACAGATTAGCCGGCCGTGCAGCTGGAGTCCGCTGATCAGACTGGAACAGCAACACGGCATTTGCCCATAGTCTGAGTGGGAGTCAGAGGCCCAACTCACTCCATATCCCAGGAGCAGGTGGGGCCATGCCCCACAGAACGTGGCCTCCTGTGAAATACACAGCCACACGCCTGGCACATGGTGAGTGGGAGCTGTGTCAGAAACAGAGCTCTTCGATTTGTGCTCACTCTGTGACCATGGACGTGTGGCCACGGCCAGTGTAAAGAAGACACAGGTGGCCATGTGAGTAGTACAGTCAGTCTCATCAGAAAAGGGCCCCAGATGGTTTCATCTGCAGTGAGATTTGTCTCCATGGTCAGTAGTCTCCATCAGAGGTGTGTGTCATCTGCCCATCCGTGTTTTCAAGTAGGAAAACCAAATAGGCCACTGGCAACAAAGTGTTGGGAAAAATATGACAAGTTTTATTAAGGAAAGTACCAGTGAGAGGTGAGAATGGCCTTGAAGTCTGCCCAAGGCACAGGACAACCATTTCCACCTTCGGTTCTGTCCAGCTGGAGCTGAGATTGAGCAGCTGCAGCAGCCTAGTGAAGCCCTTGGGTCTCAGCTTAGCCAAATGTCAGTGAACAGGTCTAGACAGGGGAGCCTCTGTGAATTGTGGGCCCCATTGGGCCACCAGCTTTGCTTCAGGTGGCAGAGTAGGGGGTAGATTTCCCCTGGTGGATTGCTGCTGATTTTTCATGTAAACTGAAAAGTTACTGGTGTCAGGCTGAGGGTGCTCCTGACAGGCAAGCCTTGTTGGAGCCTTTCTAACCTTCTTTTAGACTTTAGGCCAAAGATGACCCACCTCAATGTAAGGCCACATATGAGGACAATAGGCTTCCACGGAGCGAGAGCCCAGGAGTGAACTCATAGCTAAGTCAGCCAAGTCAGGGAGGTACAAGTCCTCGAGGGGGGCTTCTGGGTGGAGGTCGCCTCCTTTTCTGGGCTCCCACCATCACCACCAGTGGTCACAGAGAAATACAGCTCAAAGAGGCCACAAGGGGAGAGTGCCACTGCCTGCTGGACAGCTGCCCCACAGCTTCAACCTCAGGCCCCCACAGGGATGCCAAATCACGGGGATAAGCTAAAAGGACCAAAGGGGATGTCTGGAGGGCACATGCTGCCCCCATTTCCCAGGGTCGGACTGGGTGCTCAGCCTCCCTTGGGGGTGGGGGCGGCATCTGTAAAGAGGTGACAGATTTCAAGTAATCTTGAGAAGGGGATATTAAGGCCCCGGTGTCAGTAGAACAGTAAAGCGGGGTTGGCTGTGCCAGGCAGGAGAGCACTAGGACAGCACCTAGAGACAAGGGCAGGGCTAAGGAAACAGTTCCTATTACGGGAAAGGGAAATCTCGAATATTTAAGCTTGGATGGTAAGACACCAGAAAGAGAAACTTTTTTTTTTTTTTAAAGGAGAGTTTGAAGATCTGGAGAAAAAGCAGAAAATTTATCAACACAGCTGGTCAGGCTTTCAGGATTAGAACCTGGAGATGATGGTTCCTGTAATTCATATTATTCCTTAGACTCAAAAAGTTTACACAGCTAATAGAAGTAAATGTGTTTTAACACTGAAATATTGATCCATGGTAAGTGTTCACCATTTGAGTTTCAAAACTAGTCTGATTCAATAACAAACTGCAATTTGTAGCAATAGAGTCTCCCAATGCAATATATTTTAATCCCCTAATTTAACTGGCCTGAGGTCCTAATGACTAGTCATTTCTTTCTAAAGTAACTGCCAGTGTTCCAGAGGTACTCAGGTCTTTCGAATCAGGTTGACATCCTTTATTTCTACATCATTATTCCATTGGCAGTTGACTCATTCTGCTTCTTCGCAACATGCATGGACCTTGTTAAACAGATCATGTTAAAATATGCAGTAACAGAGCTCTATGGGTGCTTTGCGTTGTACCTCAAATATTCTCATTTAATGAGTGTAAAGAATGTAAGTGAATAGCAAAGGGTCTTAGAAGCAACTGAAAAAGAAAATAATCAGGCTATAAAATCCAGTTAATATATTTGGTAGGTACTCCTATACGTAGAACCTGTGTATACAAATTTCTATAAAAGGCCCAAGTCAGCTAAAGACCGTTATTCACATTCCGAATACAGGTATACAAGAGAACACCACACCAGGCTGCATAAGCACAGAGGACACAGTGTACCAATTTACTCTGACTTTAGAAAGTCACTGGAGAGCACTGCTCTGACAAGGCCAGTGTAGAAAGTAAACAAAGATCTACTTCCATCACTGTAGAAAGGATATCCATGAGATCTAGGTTAACAAGCTATCAAGTACATTTTTATTGTTTAAAGCAGCATTTCAGAATTTGAAGTAAAATGCTTCTATTTTTAAACCACCGTAACATTGAAAGCTGGGTTTTCAATTTGTCAACCTATCTAAAAAACTGAATATAATAGCCTGATTAGTGACAAGCAACATTCGAGGAAAGATTTTTTTTTTTAATGGATCAATGGTGTAGAAAATTTGGTACCATCTGAACAGACTTAAAATAGAGTGTGTATTATAGAACAATATAGAGTTCTTCATTACTATAACTACCTTGATGAATAGCAGCTCAAAATGTGCGTCCAAAGCCAAGAGGTTTAATGGCTTATCAGGGAAGATGAATACTTTTACCCCATCCAGTTTTCTGCCTTGCACAGTGTATAATATCACTATTATGATAGTCATACGCATTTGACAATTTTATATTTCACCACCACAGAGGGATAGAGTATAATGTCAAAAATTAGCTTAATAAGAAAATTTCTAATCTGATCACCAAGGTCATATTAATGATACCATGGAAGGGTGTTATTTTGAAATATATACCTATTTTCTCTTTCCTTGATAATGCCTATAAATCTTGACCTGCTTTCCTATTTGGGCAGCAGCTAGATATGGTTGCCTTAAGGAAGGGTCGTTACAGCAGAAAATTAGAAAAAACAATTTTGCCTTTCAAATTCCTAGTCATTGAGTTTTCCCAAACTGAAAGATACTGAGGCCTTGTAAGAAAATGATTGCTAAAGGAAATATATCCCAGCCCTCTCTCCCCCAAGGTAGAGGGTATTTTCCAGGCCAGGGCAGGGGAGAACTGAAGTATGTCTTCAGGAAGGGACTCTGCACTCATGCCCTTTGCTCTCTACCTTTCCTGTAAACTGAGATCAGGGAGTGGAGATGACATCAGCCTGAGAGCCAAAGGAAATGCAAACCTGAGAAGGGCACAAGCCCCACGTTCCCTGCAGGCCAGTAGGTCTTGGCAGCAGCTAGCATAGAAATGGCTATGCCTCATGTCTAGGCAGACAAGCCCAGTGTTTTTTACAGTTACCCACCCCCAGGGGCAGCAAGTGATTGGATGGATGCATGAGTTTCCTGAAGGCCCCGCAGGGTACCCCAGCCCTGGGGTTGGCCCAGTGCACAAGAAGAGTCACTAGACCCAAATGGACTTTTGTCTGGGTGTGAGGGATGTGGCCCAGGGTCCTCGATGACAAATGCACATCTCAGCGATTACCAGCACAGACGTTCACAACCGAGGACTCGACCTCCCTCCACTGCCATGAGAGAACACAATACCCATCTCTTCCAGAGGATGCAACAACAGGGTGCCATCTTGGAAGCAGAGAGTAGCTTTCACCAGACACCAAAAGCTAGGGCCTTGATCTTGGACTTCCCAGCCTCCAGAGCTGTGAGGAATGAATTTCTGTTGTTTATAAATTACCCAGTCTCAGGTATTTTGTTATAGGAGCACAAATAAATGAAGATGGTCACCAAGACTGGACCAGATCTTCCCTAGGGAATGTGTTGAAGGAGGATGGTGGGGCCAGAATTTGCTGGGATTATATCAAGATTCAACTTCACTTTAGAGAAGAAAAAGAAATAATTACCTTCTTAGCCCTTTATATTATGTCCTGGGGTTAATATGCTAGTTTCTTCTCTTTGAATATTTATAGGAAGTTCAGCAACAAATATCCAAATAAAGATTGCCATAAGAATGAATACCTTAACCCTCACAGAAATCACATGCAGTACAATGTGAAATGCACTGAGGTCACATGGACCAAGGGAGCCCATGTACACAGAGCTGTGGTCTCTGTTAATATTTTTAACTGAGATTACAAAGAATACACCAGAAATCACCCTTCTGTTATCTGTTCAAGTTGTCATTCACTTAATTTGCAGTGACCTGACAACCTGATGGGAAGTTGCTTCAGTCTGGTCATTGGTAAAGACTTTCACAGTTCCAAAAGTAACTACGTAAACATAATTAGGATTTCATAATTATGCTATGGGTAACATTTCTCTCTTTTCTTTTAGAAATTAACTAAATTGCAAAAAATTAATCATATCTTGTTCCTGCACATTTATCCTAGGAAAGAGCAAAAGAGTGTGACTTGAGGGTGGTGCCTGTAGCTCAATGAGTCGGGCATCAGCCCCATATACCAAGGGTGGTGGGTTCAAACCTAGCCCTAGCCAAACTGCAACAAAAAATACCTGGATGTTGTGGCAGGCGCCTGTAGTCCCAGCTAACTGGGAAGCTGAGGCAAGAGAATTGCCTAAGCCCGGGAGTTGGAGGTTGCTGTGAGCCATGGCTTCACGGCACTCTACTGAGGGTGATAAAGTGAGACTCTGTCTCTGAAAAAAAAAAAAAGAATGTGACTCACAATTATTACCTAGAAGTAGATACTGGCACATCTTCCTCTAGTTTGGTGTAACAAACATAAGACACGGAAAAAGAAAGAATTTCTTCTCTGTGGCATACAAACAAATAATCAAAACTTTGGAAAACAGTAGGCACTTGAAAACTGTGAAATAATTCTTTAACTAAAATGAGCCAAAGGGCTATAAGAAACATCTTTTGATTCCATTTCTCAGGTTGCTGCTGCTGCGTAAGTGATAGTCATACTTGGGGAATTAAGGAAGAGGTCTCTGAACCTTCCAGAAGATACTACATTGATATTAAGTAATGTAAGATTTCATCAGGATCAGAGGATATGCAGGATGAAACAAGTTTTTGAAAAAGAAAAACCTGGACTAAGTAAGGACAGAGAGTGGGCCTGGAGGAAAGACATGGCTACAGAAGGCAGAGAAGGAACCGGCTCTCTTCGCCTGCGAGCGCCGAGTCACAGAAGGAAGGAGAACCAGGGGAAAGAGATGGGGGAAAGGCAAGCAAAAAGCTTCCAGAGAAGGGTCTGGACAAAGTGCCGGGCCACAGAGCATGACGAGAAATCATTTCTTGTTCTCAGTTTATAATCTCTGCAGTACAAGGGTAAGAGACCAAAACTGAACTCAGAAAACTATGGTATCATGACACTGGTGGCCTCTGTAATGGACGTGGTGACGTGGTTACTATTCAGCCCCCTGCTCCACCCCTAAAGCTAAGCAAGGTACTCAATCTGTGAACGCTGAGCGATCAAAGAGCAAAGAGCCTCTGTCCCATTTAAGTGTGAACGACACGGCACGATTTCAGTGCATTTATACAGGCTACATCTGTGCTGTGCTAATGAATAAGTGTGGGTCACTGAGATCTTTATCCAACCTCACTGAATTTTTAGTGCTGAGACAAGCTAATTATTGGAGAGTTGGCAAAATACACATAGATACCAACCACCACACCCAGGCATACTCTAGACGAGAGACGTTTGTCTTTTGGGCTCATCATCAACACTATTTTATTCCAACCTAAGCACAAAGCATTTACACCATGTGCCACTGGTCATTAAAAATTGTAATCATAAATGGCTTATTTTTTACTTTTTTTTAGGAAATAACAAAATGTTGTACAAATAAAAATAGTGGAAATAGCATCCATATCGCATTTGCCCTTTACGCAGATTTGTCTACTGTCAACATTTTACCCGTTTCCTTTTGATTTGCTTTCCACTAACTACATCTAGCCTTTGTCTTTGTGTCACGCATACATGTGTATATTTCTATATGTACAGGTAGCTGACCCTTGAACAATACAGGTTTGAACTGCAGGCCTCCACTTATTAACATAAGTGAATATTCTTCAATAAATCCATTGAAAAAAATTTTTGGAGATTTGCAACAATTTGAAAAAACTAGCATATGAACTGCGCAGCCTAGAAATATATATTAAAAAGTTAGAATGCGTAAAATGTATGTAGATACTAGTTTACTTATGTGTTCGACCATATTATCAATAAGAGTTCCCATCAATAGTAGGCCACTACACTGAAGTTTTGGGGAGTGAAAAGTTATGCACAGATTTTTACTATGTGGGGAAGTCAGCTCCCCAGCCTCCACTGTTCCAGGGTCAGTTTGTACACACACACACACACACACACACTTACTTTAGAAAAATCATGTGATGCATTCTCAGCCATGCATTCTTTGCTGTTTGAATAAAGCTGAATAAAGATCACATGTACTGAACTTGCCCCAAGACTAAAAAATATTAAGACACTGCAGAAATTACAGGTGTAATTGAAAAGAAAGTGATAATATAAAATCAATCTCTGAACTAGTAAACATTGTGAACAGCCTGTAAATATGCAGAGAATCTGAGTGATCCATGTGTGAGTGGGATGGAAGGGGGTGTTATGATAATTGGACATTTATAAAGTGCTAGATATTTGATACACTGTCAGAAAATATGTCCTTACATTTATGTGAAAGCATACTTATAAAATCTAACAAATTAATTAGAAGCCAGCTAAAAAGACAGCAGACCCCAATAACCTGCATCATGGAAAGAATTATAGGGAACCTCACTGCTGTGTCAGACAGTTTACATGATATCAGCAAATATCCTTTATAATTATGTGAAAGCACTTTTAAAAAATCTAATAATATTAGTGGTCAGCTAAAAAAAGAACTGCTAGTGACAGAATGAAATGTAGAACTTTGGCTTGTTGCCTCTAGCTCAGTGGCTAGGGCTGGCTGGCTCAAACCCAGCCTGGCTCACCAAACAACAATGACAACTACAACAACAACAAAAATACCCAGGCATTGTGGCCAGCACCTGTAGTCCCAGCTACTTGGGAGGCTGAGGCAAGAGAATCACTTAAGCCCAAGAGTTTGAGGTTGTGTGAGCTGTGATGACACAGCGCTCTACTGAGGGCAACATAGTAAGACTCTGTCTCAAAAAAAAAAAAAAAGAAAAGAAAAGAAAAGTAGAACTTTAATTCCAATTTCAATAATTTAAAAATTAGTTTTATTCATAAATAGTAATTGAACACCTATTGTTGAGACTCTCTTCCGAAGCTGAAGATACTAAAATGAGTGAAACTGAGACGTCCCTGCCTGCGACCCCGCAGCTCAACGTCCCCCTGCCTGGCTGAGGGTCTTCTGAACAGCTCGCGCCCCCCACCCTCCCCACAGCCGCCCCGGGTAGGAGCCAACGCTCCAGGTAACCAGTGCTACGTCGGGGGAGAGGAGCGGCAGGTATGGAAATGGCTGAGAAAAGCCTTCCCCGACAGTTGTTTCAAATCCAAGGACATGTGTGCAGACCCTCAGGGCGGGGTGGGCGGGGTGCAGAGACTGGGGTGCCCAGGCGCGAGGTTGGGGGTCTCGTCAGAACTGAGCTCCTCTCCCCATCAGGTTGACCCCTGGGAGGTGCATCTCACACTGCAGCCAAAGGGACAAAACCAAACAGCCCGAGGCCACACAGCCGCCCTCCTACAAGTTCCTACATATCCGGCACATGTTATGATTCCAGCGCATCTCAGACCTCACTGCAGATTCCCACGCGTCCCAGGACCCACCCCGGACTCTCCCGCGGGCCCCAGACCCTACCCCGGACTCTCCCGGGCACCCCAGAACCCACCCGGACTTGCCCTGACTCCATGAATTCCGAGTCTCCACTGCGCATTCCCGGGTTTCCCCAGGGAATGTAGAGTCCAGTGTTCCACCGGACAGTCCACGGGCGCACACCCTCGCAAGTCTACTTAGCATAATTATTGGAAGGCACTCTTATTAATACCTATTCTCAGGCATTGATACTCATCTCCCTGCCTTCTTAATTCAAATTTCCCACAGGATTGGAACCACTGGTACAATTTTTTTTCATAAACACTAGCCCTCCATGTACCCATGCGCAGGACTGTGACCTGCCGTCCAGACCTCGTTTATGTCCCGCCCCAGGAAAACAGGCTCCTCAAAGAGCAGCGATCTGGGAGCATTTGCGCTCTGAAGACACCCCTGAGGTGACCCCTGCAGAAGGCCTCTAAGCCAGAATGCCAGGTCTGAAGGTTTCATCACGCTGCCAATAGGCACAACCCACAGAAGAACGCTGGGAGGCTGGCCGAGGCTGCGGGCCACACCCCGGTCTTTCCAGCTTTATTCCTGGATACCCTTGGCAGCATTACCATTAGCAACTACCAAGACCAGAACGAAGGTAAAGATATCTACAGAATCTACAGACCAGTTATGTCTTTCTCTAGACATAAACATCCAGAACTAGGGGGGCTTTACGTGTACCCCCGCCAGCTCCAGCACAGGGCCACTGGCCGGCCCACCCGTGCACCCGACACCTGCTTTCCCACACGACTCGGTTTGGCTGCTGTAAAAAAAAATGCAGCCTTGCTTACACAGCCACAGTAAGATGAAAGTGATTTGTAGTTCTAGGGTAACTTGAAAGAGGATTTCAGACAGGTGCAATTTGTTTTTTACTACTTATTTCTGTAATGTGTATGAGGCCCAACAGTTTATAGAAATTTAAAATAAGTTTTATTCCAAAAGGAATATAAATTTTCATTTTATCTTTTTTAAAGCATTCTTGTTTCATAAGCAGGGCTGACCTTACTCTGTATAATGTAGTGTTGCCTGGAAGATACGAAGCATTACATTTGGCTATTTTTGTTCACAACCATGCAGAACTTTGGCTGCACGCCACCGTCTATCTCAGACATTCAAAACACTACAAGGACCTCATTCTTCTGCGGTATATTATATGACAGACCTTGTTCTTTTTTTCTTCCTTTACTTTCTCTATAATAAACAGAAATACATGCCGGTATTGCCATATATCTAACAAAGGTCCTAAGTGAATCTATCTAAAGCCAATGTCACAGAAGGGATAATTCTCTCCTGTCGACTCCAGTGAGGGGCCTGGCCATCTCAGTGACCAATTTGCAAGTAAGCAACAGCTTTTTAGGTGACAGATGTTAAATAAGTGTTTCCCGAATTGTATTAAAATCCAACAGGTCCTAGGGTTGCTACATTTTATGCGGGGACAGCAAAGCCAGCCGCAACTGGAGGGCAGAAGATCAGACTTCCCTGTCTGGAACACTGTGTGCCTGTCAGCTGCAGATTCATCTCCACAGACGGGGGTGGTGGAGGCGACCACAGCTCACAGGGCTCCGTTTGCGCGTCTCTGTTTTCTTGCCTGTGCTCAGCCTCTCTCTGGCTGCTTTCCACTTACCAGAATGAAACAGCAGCACATTGTGGAGAACAGTGGTTCTGGGTGTGGCGTGATGTGGCCACAGTCAAGAAGGAGGCTACCGTGCAGCCCGCACGTACCACATGCCGGGGGCTCTGCTAAGTGCCTTCCTTCATACGCTCTATGAAAGAGGTATTTTATAGACATGTCAGGAAACTGAGACTCAGAGCAGCCATTCAAGGTTCCTGGTCTTCACTCTGGCGAGGGCCCCCTGGAAGGCTGCCCAACCACTTCCTGTCCACCTCATCTCCGGGAAGTGAAAACTACCACTCACCCCGGACTTGCTCACTGTCCCATCTGCATCAGTGTCTCAGGGCCTGGCACACAGTGGGTGCTAAAAAACATTGTTGAATGAATGAAGTCTCTTATTTGCCCTAACTTGTGATGAAAACCTTTACTATATTTATTATGTCCTATATTGAATCCATGAAGTATCTGTGTATGACATGGATCATGTGGGTGCAGATGGACAGGTCAGTTTTCGCACCAGCTCTGCCCTGTCGTTAGTGACCCCTGAACACAGAGGATGCGTGTGTAGACAGAGGCACAGATACCTGGCCAAATGGGTCCAAAGTCACATGGTGATGTTGTTACTTTTTTTGTCTGACCGTTGAATATGAAACTATTTGAACTTTTTCAACGTGAAGGGGAATGACCTCTGCAGTTTAACTGTGTCATCTTTTGTGTCATCTTGTCCCTTCAGTAAAAGATACTCCGACAGAACAGAGAGCTTAAGACTCTTAATGAAGGTTAGAAATAGGCCCTGTCACCCCAGGCACAAATAGCAATAAAGTATTGGTTTTATAATATATATTTTACATGAAAGTTTATATTCTTTGTGAATTGGTAGAGAACTACATGGGCTTTATTTTCAAGGACCACCATGTAAACTGAGAATTTTTTTTAAAGGTAAGGAATACATTTAGACTATGTTGGAAGACTGTAGGATTCCTTCGTATGCAATTACATATTACAGGAAAAGTAATAACTTAGTGAATAAAAATGTAAGTAGTACTAAAATCTTAATATTAAATAGCTGCTCTATCATAGTGATAATATTTCTGGAACATACACTAAGAAAAGCAAGACATAGTTAGTTGTACTTGTCACCATAGTCATTCATTCCACTCAGATTTAGGACAGTGTGGGGCTTATGCATGTACATTAATCTTAAAATACTATGAATGATGGTAAACTACAGGCTAAAGACAATGCATGGTGTGAAGTCAGAGGATTCATTTTCAATTTGTCCTATCTACGTTACCTCTATCTCCAAATTCAAAGGCCAGAAAAACTACAAATTTCCTGATAGAATTTTTAAAAATCTTAACGTATAACGTAAATACCTATCTGCTGTTTTGGTCCCAGTCAGGGGCTGAGTACTGGGTAACTCTAATCGGCCATCTAGCTGATGTCACTCCCTGAATCCAAGTAGCTTCCCAATTATGTAGATGATAGATAGATAGACACACACATAGGTATACACAGATGAGAAAAAAAATCTGTGAATTGTGACATTGCATCTTACTCATAGCAATAGGCACAAACATTCAGAGTTATGATTATAATTTCCCTATTATAAAAAAATCTTGCAATTTTAATCCCCTAATAGTATGGATTTTGCTTATCCTATTATTCACAAGTATGTTCTAAATTTAGTATTTACATAGTTAAATGAAATGCTTCACATCTTAGATAAGGTTCCAAATATAATGTTATAAGAAATAATTTATGGCACTCAATTTAGTTGCCATGGTGACCATTGCTCTCTAATAGTTTAGGGATAGGAAATTGTTCATGGTAACTAATTCCATAAATGGAAAAAAACATGGAGTTTTTACCTTTTTAACAAAAAGCAAAGCCCTGATGTTTTACAGGCATATTGATTCTTCTGTGCTGCACAAGAAGAGGGAACTCCATTTCTGCACAGAGGAAATGTTTTCTCTAGAACATTTTTATAAGCTATAAAACATTTCCTGTATATTTGGTCCCAATCAATTCACATCTGATTGAGGACTTTGGAATATTAAAGTGATTCGATGTACATAATAAAGAGAGAAAAGGTTACAACGTCCAGACTCCTCTGTTGGTTCTGGATTTGCCTGTCCCTGTGGGCAGGGGCTGTTCCCATGTCCTCCTCCTCATATCAGAGACAAAAAGAAGAGGTGGTGATAGTTTCCTGTGCACTCTCTGGCCCCTTCCCACCTTTCACTTCCTTCTTGTTTGTAGAAAATGTCAGTGTAGTTGAAAAATCTCCTTTAAGTCTATATACAATGAGGTTCCACTTGTAATTATGTTCTTTGAGATCAGCCCCTATGATGGTGACCTCCAGGTGGCCGTACCCTCCTGGGGATACCCACACCTGGGAAGCATCCTGGCCTGCATGGTTTAATGTGAAGGGGGGTGGCAAAGGGACAAATTTCTGGGAGACCGTTTCTGAGCTTGGGCCAGAAGCCACAAATAAAAAATTTCCTTCTCATCACTGCAATTCAATTCAGACAAACAAGATGGAGAACAATTAATAGGCCAGGAGCTCAAGCTCCAGGGAGATGGAAAAAAAAATCATTTCTAAGACTGAACGTTCAGTAAGTAATAGCAGATACTGAAGGAAGAAAACCTCCTAGGAAATGCAACTGTTGAAGACTGTTTAAAAATAAAAAACAAAACTTGGGTCAGGGGCAGTGGCTCACACCTATGAGCCTAGCATTTTGGGAGGTTGAAAAGGGAGGGTCACTGGAGGGCGGGAGTTAGAGACCAGCCTGAGTAACATAGTGAGACCCTGTCTCTGTGAAAAATAAAAGTAAACTAGCTGGGTGTGGTGACACATGCCTGTTGTTCCATCTACTCAGGAGGCTAAGGTTGGAGAACTGCTTGAGCTCAAGAGTTCAAGGTTAAAAAAAAAAGAGTTCAAGGTTGCAGTGAGCTGTGATGATGGTACTGCATTCCAGCCCAGGCAACAAAGTGAGACCCTGTCTCAGAAATCAAATAAGGTACAGTAAATTAAAAATAAAACTTTTTGGACTTTTACCAGATTCTCAAGATGATAATCCTTTTCATTTAATATTAAGTACCCCTCATCAAGGACATGATTATCATAGTAAACGTTTTCTGGGGGCGAGAACCAGCTTTGGATATATACCCTACAATCTATATACCCTATAGATTCTGATATAGAATCTATATGAGACCAAAATACTACAGAACAATAAAGAAGATAATTCTTCCAGCCAGTTTTGGCTAAGGGTTTTAAACATTTCAGGAAAAAAAGATAGGGGATGTACAAATACCATAGTACCCAGGAGACCTAGTTGGAGGGGTCGTTGTATGTGTGTGTGTGGGGGGGCAGTGTGTGTGTGAGGGGGAGAGTGAGCGTGTGCGTATGTGTGAGAGAGAGAGAGAGTGCGTGACTGCCTACACAGATGCTGCACCCCCTTTTCTCTCTCTGTTGCCAGGTGTTGGTGGATGCTTCAGACTGACCTTTCCCTACACTGCTGTGAAAAAACTAATCACCACATTTGGGGGGTTCATTACGCAGAGATTCATGGGAAAGAAGGAAGTGGCCTCTTGCCTGGGGCCACATGCTTCACATGAATTTTCACAAGAGACCTGAATTTGAAGCTTGCCAGGAATTTCTGTCTCAATAATGAGCTGGAGTTTTTTTGCACAGACCCCTTGCCTGACAACTCAAAGAAAAAAGAAGGGTGAGATGGGGAGGATACGTCCAGGCACCCAAATCCCTAAACGATACGAAGAAATTATATTCCAGCAGTCAAGGAATGGGAGGCAAATTGGCAGATAAAGTTTGAAGGGGAAGATTTAAACAGTTTCTTATTAATATTTTTTAAACTATCTGAACATTTAAGGGGAATAAAAAAAAATTAAACTATTTGACAATGTATCCTTCATCTGAGTATATATTTCTTGCTCCTTCCTGTTTCTGTTTTTGCCTGTTCTGATTTAGAATATAAAACAACTGTAACAGTTCTTTCCAATATTGAATTTATGCAAATTCCTGAGATAATCAATATTGCTAATACGAAGTCTAACACGGAACTGCACAATCAGACACACCACGCACTTGTAAGCAATGAAATGTGTTTGTAGCTTGGTTTGGTGTATTGAGAAGAGGGTGACTTGAGTTATGAGGAACCTAGGAGGGAGTGTGCTGTTCTCTGGCTCCTCCTGGTAGACCTGAATGGGAGGTATCGCTACTCTGGTTCCACTTACCGGTGTTGGGGTAGCACGTGAAATGTTTAAGGCAGCCCGGCGATTAAGATGTGAGTCACTGAAGGTTTGGGTGCCAAACTGGTTTCTAAGCTAGCTAGAGTCTAGAATAATATTTATCACATTTACAAGTAGTGTTAACTCTTTCCAGGATGGGTTAGGCTAAAATTTAATGTATTTATGCTTTAGTGTATTCAGTTACTTTTAGAATTGAGTTGGGATCTAGAGAACATAATCCATGTAATTAACTGTGCACTGAACAACTCTAATCCATCAGTTACTTGAAAAAAAAAAACTATTTTTGGAATTAGTATTCTTATTTATTTGTTGATAACTATATCTCATATATGTACACAAATGTGTGAGTGTGTGTATATACATTTACATGGAGGAAAAGACATTAGGTAGGAAGCCCAAGCTTAGCATTAATTTCTGGAATTGAATCACATGTAAATTTACACTGTAAATAGTTATGTTAAACATTAAAGTAGTTTTTGTAGCTTTTGCTTGTTAATTGAGTAATTTTCTTTGAATATAGTAATAAAATTGAGCTTCTGACATAGTGACATTCAGGTCTTGAGGCCAAAATCAGGAAAAGAATATGAAATTAGAAGGTATTATACTACATTTGGACACTCAAACTCTATAAATTTCTGTAGAAGTTTAAACTCCATAAACTCTAAACTTCTCTTCATGAAAACTATATATGGAAATCACTTAGTGCGGCATAAAGATGGGGATGTAACTAGTGGAGGGGAAGATGACGGGAACTGCAGCTGCCAGGGCACGGTGGAGGTCTGCACCTGCAATGTTTTGGGATAAAATTTTACCAATATAATCCAATTAAACAAATTACTTCTCTCCTTCCTCTTTCTTCCTATAAAGTTTTTCTATAATCTACATAACTTTCATTACAATTTTTCCTAATTAGTTATGTAGTTCAAAAAAAAAAAAAAACAAAGAATGGTTGAACAGAAAAGAAAGATCTGAAAACAGGCAATTTCCTTGTAAACAAAAGTAGGTGGGGAAAAGATAGATTTAATACAGAAAAACCTCCAAAGCTGACCACCTCTCCACACTGACCACCTCCTCCTTACGTTGACCTAATTTTCATAGACTGGACATTGCACCACATATCTTCAATGGAAGTTCCCTAAGCTGACCACCTCTTATGCTGACCAGTTAGTTAGAGACCCCTGGGTGGTCAACTCACAGAGTTTCTACTCTATCTTCTTCTTTCTTTATTCTCAATTCAACATGATTAATTTTTGCTGGTTTATAATAGTTATAACATTATAGGATTCAATTATTGGAGATAATATTTACTTGGAACTAAAAATTATATTTATAGAATAAAGACATTTTAATAATACCCTTATCAAGTGGCCAATATTTCCTCCCCTAACAATATCACAGCCTCTCACTTTTTTTTTTTTTTTTTTTTTTTAGCATTCCTGAGCTATCAGAGAACCTGGGGCACCTGGAGTGAGGGGTTCTGGCTATGAACTCGCCCCCTTAAGACCTACCAGAAATGGGGTTTTGCCAAGTTCTGAACTTCTATAATCTTGAGCCTCCTCATCTATAAGATGGAATATGTAATGTCACATTTTGTATAGTTATTATTAGAATCAAAATTAATTCAGCTAAGAAAAAAAATCTATCCATAATAGTTAATCTTAAAAATATTTTTTGAATATTTGATTGAGAAGTAGTTTTTAAGATAATTTGAAGTGCTTGTTTTATTCTTACTGAGATGATTGCTGGTATTTGAAAACATATATATATCAAAATGTGTAACTCATTGTCAAGGCAATTTCCCATCAGAACAGATCACCAAGCCAAGTCCTCTGAGGCATGGAAGGAGGCTATCATGCCACATCTTCCATTATTGCTATCATCTATTTAGTGCCCATAATATTCTATAATTTAAGAGTTTTATATGTGCTCAGAATAGCATCAGCCCGTCTACATTTCTGTAAACCTTGAGAAATACCTTTGACCAAAAGTAACATATCTTTGCAACTTGAAATGGCAAACACATTCAAAATAAATCAAATCAAATCAAATATGTGTGGATGATATAAACATATTTATGGAACTTATTGAGTAAAAATAAAACAGAAAAATATAATTACATACTTTAAATTCTACATATTAAGGAATTCCCCAAAGGATTGCAGGGTATATACTACACAATGTTTCCAAAGATTTTTTCTGACCAATTCATCTAAAGAAACTCACTACTCTCACATAACCTTGCTTTACTCATACCAATTCAGACTTTTGGAAATAATACTTTTCTTAAGTAACTGTCATCTCCTATCCCCAGACTTAACATTTCACGATAGCACAAGTTTAACTTTTGTTCATGGTTGGATCCCAGCATCAGAAACAGTACCCGGCGCATAAAGACCCAGTCAGGTTTCAGTGCATAAAAGAAAAGAATGAAGAGCAAGAAAGAAGGAAGGGACAGAGATCAGGAGAAAGCTATCAAACCCGCTATCTGGCTCAAGTGAAGGTGGTAAATATGTCATAACTTTGGCCTTTATTACATCCAGAAATTTCTATCCTATAAGAACCACTCATAAAGTAGGGTGTCCATTGTATTACATTTATTTCCAAAAATATATGGAGAAACCAAGACAGACTCAGAAAAAAAAAAATGTATGTATGGAATAAACAAGGAGCTATAATAAAAGCTACTGAGATAATTCTTTAAATGAAAAGTTAAAAAATTAGCATAGCATATTGTATTAAGCCACGTACAAAGAATAATCATAGTAGAACAATACTAGTTACTTTTTACTGGACACTTAATTATTAGTGTACTATATACTTTTTACTGGACACTTAATTAGCAGTGTACTAATTACTTTGTATGCATATCCTGTATGTAAAAAATGAATAAGTGAAAATGTACGTAAGTAATGCAGTTAATAGTTAATAGTGAATCGAGTGACAGTCACCTGCATGTCCACGTTGATAAGTCTAGAAATCTCCACATTCCATGTCCAGAGGCCTACACAGAGAAGATGTCACTTTTCCTAGAGGCAGATGGTCTCTTAAAGTATCTTCTAGCCCAATTACCCTGTGATTTGCCTTATTTTTATAAAACCACACAGACTACAATTTCCTAAGATAGCAATCAAGGAAAAATAGGGGAGATGAAATAATCATGCAAGATGTTTTATATACACTCAAAAGGACTCATATTTTCAGGTAAATATTTAATTACTTTCAAATTACAATGTTTAATTAGTTTCTGAGTAATAATAAAATGCTATGGAAGAATATTCTTTGCTGAAAATGTAATTTTATTCTGCATATGGCATTATTAATGATGAATTTATCAAGAATCAGACTTTCCGACCACTACTTCCTACTTTCTAGCTTTCCAACTCTGAAATTATATGAAAAATAAATCTGTAACATCTTATAAACTCCTGAGGAAACTTGTAAGGTATTAATTTTATCATGGTAAACACAAGGGCCCCCATAACCAACCATGACTTCTTGTAACTATTGCATTTATCTTAGCAAGGGCAAAGCACACACTCATTAGTCCCCTGCCTAGCTCTCTTCACTGAACACGGAAATCATGCTTTTTTTCTGACAATAGGCTGAATAGGAAAGTAAATATCATGAAAATCAAATCTCATAAAATAAGGATTAGTACACTCAAAACTAATAATATACCATGGACTCTACATCTTTTTTGCTCTGATTTATTATTTCTAAATAATAAATTTCTGCCTTTTGCAGACAAGGTATTCTACCGGGATAATCTCAGAAAACATGTGCTAAGACTTTAAGGATATGTTAGATTGATTGAATCACAGTATCAGGGAATGTTCTGAGCCAGAGGGATCCTGAAGCCAACCTGGCCCAACCCCCTCTTTATCCTGATAATGAAATGCATCCTCAGTTATTTTGGGATCTGCCCTTGCTGCTGTTCAATGGCAAACCCCAACAACCCTTTGCTGTCCTCTTTCTCTACATTCTGTGAAGACGCAGGAAGGCATCACCTGGGCAGCAGTGCACAGCACTGGGCAGAGCGGGGGTCTCATTTCATGGCGCCTCTGTACAGGAGCTGGAGAGAAGACTAAGGTGCCAACCAGTCTGATTTATGTGTATCCATGATTACTCAGGAGCTATCAAGGTTAATTTAGTCTCTGTATAGGAAGTCTGGCAGGAATTTGGTTTCAGGCTCTAGTGCAAAGTTGGGGAGCCTGTGTCCTTCAGTGGGATTCAGAGAATCAGTCTGTGATGGTGTAACCATCCCAAAACAATTCCTTATCTTTAGGAAAAATAGTCCCCCCGCACCCCCGCAGACCACGCGTGCATGTGGATGGTGAGTGGGCTCCATATACCTCAAGCAGGGAGGAAGGAGCCGAGCCGGGGAGGAAGGCTGTGCTCCGTGGGGAGATGTGACCATTCTCACCACTGCTTGGAGTGAGAGCCCGGATAACAGCCCTAGGGCATAGCATTATTTCTTCCACTTCAAAGAAATAAATCTTAGGTCTAAAGAGACCTATGATCCCTTTTATAATACATGGAAAAGCCAGAACTTAAAACCTGGCTCCAACCTGGAAACACACATGCCTCTCAGGGGAGCATCCTGCCTCTCAGCCTGCAAAATGACACAGACTCAGTCCCAGGCCAGCTGGGGGAAAGCCCTGGTATCATTCCAGATTCAAAAAGGCCGGGTGCAAAGGTGTCTTTGCTACCTGTTCAAAGATGCTTGAAATGCCTTTGAAAGAAATCCTTTCCTTATGTAATTAGAGATAAAGTCTGAAATGCAGACAGCCTAGAGAAAAGAGAAGCCGCCTTAAAGGGGACAGGGCACACACGACGTAAGGTTAAGATTTCTTCTCTCCATTTCCTCCATGAGAAAAGAGGCTGTGAAAAGTCCTGAAAATTGTCCAAGAGCAAAGAGCTAAGTAGAGAGCTACAGAGAAATAAGTGAAACCAGGGGCGGCCTGCTGGAGGCAAGATGCTCTCCGCCAGGTGCTGTCCTCTGGGGGCGGCTTTTGTCTCCTGCGGGAGGAAGCAGGGTGCGCTGCGCTTGGAGACAACCAGGATTCCATTTATCAAGCTGCTGTGTGGCACAGGGAGAAAACATTTATTATTTTGAAATGTGGTTTCAATTTTGGCCACTTACTCAAGGAGAAATACAGTTCTCTTAGGGATAGTTCCTCCTTTTGACTGGAGAATCTCTCAGTGTGCATTCTGAGCATGCAGATAGGCCTGGGGCCGTCTGGGTGGGAGAAGGGAAGCCAGGAGTCCAGCTGCTCTAGGCCACAAAGACGAGTCTGAGGGGCTCCACCCAGGGACCCAGAAGGCTGGGCCAGCACAGCCCGGCAGGAAGACGGCCTCCAGGACCGCCACCTCCACCACAGTGACATCTGAGAGCTCATGGTAGCCAGGATCACCTGACCACTCCCCACAAGACTTTCGTAAAAAAAAAAAAAAAAAAAAAAAAAGTCAGTGACCTTTGATTTCTGTGACTAGAGACAGAGAGGGAAAAATGGGAGTGGAGATAGGTAATGACCAAGGAACCAAGGAAGATGGCACAACAGGGATTTGGAATCAGAACAGAAATAGAATAAAAAAAAAAAAAAAAACCACAGGGCAGGATCCTGAGGCTTCTGAAAGCATTTGAGATTAGATGAGGGCTCAATTTAATTGGGTGTCATGGGGTGTGGGCTGGAGGACTTGGGAACATTCAGGTGACACTTTTCAGGTGTCCCTGGGTGTATGGGACTGATCTGCCCACAAAGGCCCTTCCCAGTGCAGAGGGGACCAGGTGTTGGAATGATCTCCCAGTCTGATGTGGGTACCAGCTAAGCAGCATTTCATATTCGCTATTTATCACTTGACACCTATTTTCCAGAGCTTTCCGTAGGACAAGCCCTGAGCCAGAGGCCACAGAGGAAACGCCTCTTGCAGTTCAGTGGAGAGAAAACGCTGACTGTCCTGGTGCGCTGACTTGCTTCCTTTACTCAACCGTGAACGATGGGACTTGCCCAGTTCCCGGTCCCTGTCCTGTCCTGAACGTCTCCGGTGGCTTTGGGGTTTTTGCAGATTCTCTTTCTTAGCCTCGTTTTTCTAGCGCCATCTTCTAGCCTGTCTTTTTCGTGCCTTCGAATTATTTTTTGAAGTAGGAAAGTAAGTAAATGAAATAGCTGACTGAGAAATCAAGATTCTAATTTAGAGATTTTCTTTTCTATGTGTTTGGTAAGACCCTCTTCAAAAAAGGGAATACTGAAATATCTGGAGGGGCCGAATCTGAAGGGCAGGAATTATAAGTTACAACAGAAATGCCAGGTCTGTGTGCTGGCAGGCTTTCCATGGAACTAAGGAGGGGACCTTTCATGGAAATGTTGTCCGACTTTGTGTGGTTATTTACTCAAACATGTTATAATAGAGAATACTCGAAGCAGAGTGAAGTTGGTTAGAAAGCTCTCAAGGCAACGGCTATTTTAAGAAGATTTCTGGAAAAGGGTGGGTAACACAGGGCTTGGGGGAGACGAGACAGCAAAGACTGGAAGGACAGAACTCCCCATTTGCCACGTTCAGTAAATGTGCAGCTTTCACTGCAATTATTTTAAGTGAGGAGTTTTTCAATTTTTCTCACCAAACACATCACCTGTACTTTTTCTCCCGTAAGTATTTTTCATCTCTCATCCTGTCCATTTGTTAATCCAAATGATTAATTAGAATGCTCTGGTAAAAATGAGTTTCGGTTAATTTAATTTGGTTTTCAGAATGATAACTCAGAAACCAATTCTGCTTCAATCTTGCATTACTGAAAATATTCTCAACATCTATTAGATCACTTTTTCACCTTAGCAAATAAAATATTTAATATTTCTTTCATGTGTCAGAAAATGGTGGTATCTCTGGTTCATTATTTTAAATGAGTCATAACTTTGTAGGTTTGTAATATGAAAAGCTGTCTAGCTATTCACTGATCTCCTGAAAAAAAACCTGAAGCCTGATTTTTAAAACAAATCTTTGCTGTCTTGTTTGTTTTCCAGTGATTTCAAGCTCTAAAAGTAGAGCAAAAAGAGAAAAAAAATCTCTAGTTAATTAAAGGTTCTATTTAGCTATGTTCCAGTTAATTTGAGCCTTTCTGAATACTAATTGCATGGGGCAAATCACATTTATTCTGGAGAAGATAAGCCTTTTGTGAAATAAATTTAAGGAATTCTGAGTCAAGAAACAGAAAATAAACTTTTAGATAATTTAAATTTTATGTATACAATACTTAAACCTTTTCAGGATCATATAACAGGGGTTACTGGAATTATGAATCTGGACAGCTATCATCTAAGCTTTTTGAAATCTTCTTTAGAAAGTTTAAAATGGATCAATATAGTTGAAACTTGATATATACATTGTAAAAAGAGTCCTATTTCAGTGTGAAACACCCAGATTGTTTTATGAGAAGGTTTAATTATATTAAGATACTATATCCCTATAATCTTATAGTAAAACAGTAACAGAACAAAACTAGCATATTCAACAGAAAGATATCATTTTCTCAATTTACTCATGTACCTTAACAAAGCCTTTTAATTTTGTGGGAGCCAGGGCAGACTGCATATACATACTCCACAATTTTATAATCTCAAATAGACTCAGAGAGGAGCAGCTGCGAGGTCTTAGATAACCAGTGCATGTCAATGATTGCTGAGAGCCACAGTCCAGAGCAGGAATTTGGCCATTTTCCTAGGTTTCGTGGGGTTTTATACTGTCCTAGGGGGAGTATACTGCACATGTTCACAAATGTTCAGTTAACATTTCGTAATTGGTAAAAGATTCACTTGGGGGTCTGCAAACTCAGAACAGCCATAGATCATTCTCTTAACAATTACTATGCAAGTCTAAAGGCATCGCTACTGAATTTTTTGGTTAAAAATGAAGAAGCAGGAATCCAATGTACTCAATTCTAGTATGAAGGCAGTAGTTGACCTAAAACATGGTAGGGGGTAGGGGAAGGAAGGAGCAGGGATGGGGAGGAGGGAGGGTGTAGGGGGGTCACAGTGTATGGCACACTTCTTGGGGGTGGGACACAATTATAAGAGGGAATTTACCTAACAAAATGCAATCAGTGTAGCCTAATTCCTTGTACCCTCAATGAATCCCAAATAATAATAATAATAATAATAGCCAGGCATTATGGGGAGTGCCTATAGTCCGAGATACTCAGGAGGCTGAGGCAGGAAGATCACTTGAACTTGGGAGTTTGAGGTTGCTGTGAGCTGTGTTGACACCATGGCACTCTAGCCTGAGGTAACAGAGTGGAACTCTATCCTAAAAAGAAAAATTATTCTTAGGACATGAAATGAAATAAGAAATAAGAGTACGCCCTTAATGGATGAGTTGCAGGAATATAATAACACAGGAAATTTACCTGCAACAAACGTCTAGTATACATAGTGAGCACCCGATAAAGACGCAGGAGAAGTAACCCGAGCACAGGAGTCTCCTTCTTTCTATAGTAAAGTCTTTGCCAGAAATGACTTTCTCATCAAATAAAGTGTTCTTGGAGCTGCAAGTCAACATTCGTTGGGACTTAAAAGTTGATCTTGGTAAAAGTAAAACTGTCTATAATATATGGAGCACTGAAAGTTGATTTAAAGCAAAGACTAGAACAAAAAGAAAAGTATTTTGAGATTTTTTTTCTTGAGTCCTTTTTCTCACGAACATAGATAGAGAAAAAGGCAGATAGGTAGAAAGAATGTCTCTATCTGTCTCATTTGACATCTGTCTATCCTTAAGCTCCTAGGATCAACAGAGTGCCGGCCTGATATACAGTAGGTATCAACAAACAGGTATGGCATGGATCATTAGGTATTCTTTATCCTACTCTATTGCTATAATAGAAGGATTTCTTTCTTCTTCTTTTTTTTTGCAGTTTTTGGCCGGGGCTGGGTTTGAACCTGCCACCTCTGGTATGTGGGACTGGCACCCTATGCCTCTGAGCCACAGGCACCACCCAACAGAATGATTTCTTTTTAGAAAGAAAAAGAAATTTATCTTTCCTGTAAAACCCTGATTGCACAATGGAAAGCGAGCAGCAAATATGATAACTGGCAGTCAGAAATTTTAACTATAATTTTATTCAAGTAGCATGTGTACATGAGTTAACAAAATGTTAACAGGGCACACACTATAAAATTTAGAGGGAGAGAAAGACAAAGCTAAGAAAGATAATTATTTGAAGGCAAGCTTTAGAAAGGAAGAGCTTGACCTTAGGTCTCAATAAGCAGAGGACTTCTCTATCCTCCAGAGAAACTGGGAGGAGGTAAAACACCTTGGCACCCCGGGGACAATAGAAGTCTCAAAGGACAAATTAGAAAGGAATGAATGGCGTAATCAGGAAGAGGGAAAAATGTAATAAAGGCCTCAAAATGAGGGTTCTATAGAGCAAAACCATGTCAACGAAAACCAAAGCAAAAAGGGAGAAGTCTTTGAAATGAAACAATCCCGGTAAGTAGGTAGACACAAAGGCACAGACGACTCAGGCCTAATTCACAGCTTGGCTCTACCCATTTACTATCTATGTGACCTTGCACAAATTAAGTAATCTCTCTGAGCCTATGTTTCCTTATTTATTAAGTAATAGCATGTAACAGAGTGCATTTTGAAGGATTTTGTACAATAACACATTGAAATAGCCTGCCACAGCAGAGAAGTTCCATAAATGTCGAGTTTTTGCTTATGGCACAAATGCAGTTTCTAGTTTAAACGTGATTAACTCACTTCTCAACAAGCACCCGGCCTGGAGCTCAATCTCTTCTGTGTTTTGTAGGGGTTTGGGGTTTTTTTGTTTGTTTGGCTTTTTCTTTGTTGTTGTTTGGTCGTAAAAAAGGGGCACGTGTACTTTACATTTTAGACAAGAAAAGTACACACATTTGCCCACATATTCTCAAATGTCTTTACAAAGGGTAGTGAGGTGTTTTAAAATACATCAGTGCCAACTGGAGGCTTGCATTCCCTTCTAAGTTCAGTACATTGAGAATGTAATAAATAGTTCCCATGCTAGAGGGACTCAAAAGTTATCTAGCTCAACTCCCTGTTTTTATAAATGGGGGAAACTGAGGCCCACATAAGGAAAGATTATTTATGCCATAGTTTGGCTATTCACTCCACAAACGTTAGTTGAGCACGTCCCACAGGGCAGGCCTGACACTAGTCCACAGAGTGCACAGATGGCTGAATCCTGGGTCTGCATTCAAGGCCTCATGGGCATTGTGCTTTATCTGGGGTGATATAGCTCATGTGGACATCCTCGGGTCGAATTCCCAGCCCAGGCTCTTCCCACTATGCTGAGTGTTTTCCTAATGTTTTTAAGCCTATTTTTACTTTTGACATGGACTCAGGGCAAATAGGACAAGTCAAGCCCTGAATTTCTTGTTAATCACTGACCTTCTGAGACAGTGAGAGTAAATGGCTCCAAATTAATTTTCAACCAAAGCCAAAGTCAGGCAAAAGGGCAAGAGGCCTCAGTGGAGTGAGACTTCAAGATGAAACTGGCCCCAGTGCTCCTGCAGGCCCAGTGGGGAAGGGTGCATGTGGCTGCTCCAGGTGTGGCGGGACCAGGTGGCACCAGCCAGAAGTGGCTCTCAGCTCAAGTGTGCTTGTCTCTGTCTCACCCCAGGTTTTATGGTTGAGGGTTGAGAAACCTGCTTTGAAGTAGTTCGCCAGAGTCTCCCAGTTCCATGGAGTAACTCTTTGTACTAGTCTTGGATCCTTGCTCTTTGAGTCTGTAATATGTAACTAGTCCTAGTTTATAAAGATGGTCCCTTAGCCATTGTCACATGGAACCTTAAATAGAAATTCAACGTCAGTTGCAAAGTAGATTCTGTAGGGGACTTGCAGCATTTCCTGTGCGCCTAGCATCAACTGCCCCTTCCTAAAAGAATTCCCAATAACTTTCTGGAATCTCCCTTCCCCTATTGTATGAGGCACTGAGGGAGAACACGAGGAGCTTCCTTCTGCCCGCCCCCCACACACAGGACAAAGAAGGTCCAGAGAGGCTCCTTCAGCCAGCACTGTCCTCTCCCCTCCGCAGATAAACTCACGCCCTTCTCTCTCCTTCTCGCCTATAAACTCTGAACAAGGGGGAAACGTGGAGTTCATTCACAAGACTCTGGGGCTGCCTGAACTGCCTTCCAAACCTTGAAACACCTTCCAATGCTTGCACCTGCTTCCTCAGTCCCCCGGGTGCCCCAGCCTCTGTTGAACCAACGTGCACTCAAGGAAGGCAGAGTTGGGGTTGTTGCCTGAGACAAAAGATCCTTTCTGATGCAGAAACATCACTCCCTTGATGACTACTGCAGTTTGTCAGAATGGATGTAAGTGGAAAGTTATCTGGTTTTACAACAGAAATCTAAGAGACTTCACCAACAGTTGTGATTAGCATGCTTTAAAAAGATTGAATACAGGGTGGTGAGGGAGAAGGATGTGGGTTTGGGGTAAAGCCCTCTCACTTCTTGGTGCTCTTCACTCAAAGCCTTGGCTGTTCTTTCTCCAATAGTGGCTGAGAGCACCTGCCTTGCTTATCTTACAGTTTTTTTTTAATTATGAAGATTAAAGAAACTAATAAACATTTGGGGGAATATACATGGTGGGAATATACTATAAATAGGCACATATTACATGTCCTAATAGATCCTAAATCTAAGATTCAATAGTATTTTGATCATTTACATTTTATTATATTTACATTCTTAGCAAATCGACAATCTTCAAACCATCTTTATTAACTTTTTCTAAGGCTAACCTATGAGTGAAAACTGGGAATAAACATCAGGAAATTGAATGAGACATCAGATCAACAGCACATTAACTTTTTAAAACAGTTACCAAGAAATTCTATTAAATCTCTAAGGTTCTACATTTTGAATTGATTTAATTACAAAATGCTTTGATGCCTATGAGGTTGCATTTTTCAATGTTCTTTCCTGCCAATTGTGAAGCCCGTAAATATTATTTTTGCAAACAGGAGAAACGCACAGCCTTTAGGAGAAGGAATTTGCCTTCCTGGCCTTTGTTTTTCTGCCGTCCTGGCCTTTGTTTTTCTCCCTGAGAGGCACTGAGGGCTGATTTCCAAGCAGTGTCCTCACCTTGTCTGTATCTGTATTGATGTGTTTGGTGAGCAGAAAAGGAAGTGACAGGTTCTATTTTAATCAGGGAGAGAATGGACTTCACTCATTCTCCCAAACAACTACATGAATTCATCGTATTTTTAAACCATCTTCTCTTATACACAAAATTTAAATTCTTCAAAGGCAGCACCAGTACCAGGACAGAATGACCACCCACTCAGATGCTCTGTAACTTGCGTAGAGAATGTAATCAAGGCTTTCTTTTCTGACATATATGTATCAAAGCACTTTATATTTCTTGATTAAAATTAAAAAATTGGCAACATCATATTGACAGGTCAATCAGAAATTTGAAATAAATCATTAAATATTAAATCTCAACTTTCTAAAGCAAATACTTTATATTATCAAATCCAAGAAAATCTATCATCTTTGGTAGCTATAAGAACAGTCACACTGATTTTTAACTATACACATAATAGATAAAACCCTCCACATCATTTGCTAAATGAAAGGAATGATAATTTAATATGGAAAATGGGACCCAATTTTGTGTTGCTATTAGGCAATCAAGTTAGAAGTTGTACTGTAGAGTACATTTTTTAAAGATTAAGACAAGACTCTAAAACTTATTTTTTCCTGTACCATTTATTATTTTGTCTGTCTTCATCATACATAAAACACATGTGGTGAAGAGTAGTAGAAGAAGCCATTTAAATATAAGTTAATAGATTTAGAGAAATGAAATATAGGGAGATTATAGATATGTAAATGTAGAATTATTTCTTCCTCTGCTACAAAAATATTTTCTTCAGTTATCCTTCAGAGGAAACCAGTAACTTTAGAATTAGCTTCCCTTTATGGAGGATGTATACCATAAATTAATTACAATGAAAGGCCCTTACTGTTATTTATTTATTTAATTTTGGTCTTTCTTCCTTCCTCCCTGCCTTCTTGCAGAACACATCTTCTAGAAAGAAGAGCAGTCAAGCTTGAAAAAATCCATTGCTCCTGTAGAGGAGAAAACAAGAATATCTCTTCCTCCTCCACAACAAGGCTCATGATTGACAAGATGAAGCATACCAAATTATTTAACCAAAGTTTTACAAGACACAAGAAATTGCCTTCAGAACTGAAGATCCAAAGGCCCAGGAACAACGATATTCTTACGCTTAGGTCAGTGAAGAAACTGACCTAGTCCTAGAGAAACCCAATTGTACAAAAAGGGGGTATGACCTGATGGTAACACCCTGGAGGAACTCGGCAGGTCCTGCCCCTTCAGACTCTCCTTGGCCTCTATGTCTAGGGCAAGACACCTGTTCTTCAGCGGAGCAGGGAGGCGGTCAGGAAATGGTTTCTAGGTTTTATGGCTTGCTTTGGAGAAGAGAATGCTTTGGGAGCTAGAACTCTTCTACGACCCACCTTGGGGAAGAAAGGAAGGTGAAAGAAAGGAGGGAATGGGAAGGTCAGAGAGTGATCTCCAAGGTGCCATACTGTGGGTAGTGTGTTCTGATCCCTAACCTTCCTTAGCTCAAATGTGTGCTGAATTTAATTTCTAGCCACTTAATCCCAAGGAGCTACTGTTTTTAGTTGATTCATATATAGAAACTATATAAGGCAAAAAAATAATGAAACTCCTCAAACAGTTGGGCAGAGTTCATTCTAATAGACATGTAAAAGAAATTGAAGATTGACACATTTAAAACCTTCAATTAGATTTTTTTTTTAATCACTGTACATTTCTTGCAGTGACTCTGGCCATTTTTAAAATCTATTTTTAGGTGAGGGAACAAGAGTACAAAATGGCAAACAGAAAAAGAGGCAAGCTTAGGACATTGTCAGTTCAAGCATTTTTGGGGGGAAAAAAAGTGATATTGAGGCTTAAGTTCCTAAAGCATAATTTTGCCTTCATGGAAGCCTCCAATTATTTAAAATAAAATATTGTCAGGGCTCAGAACGTCACCCTCCAAAATATGACATCTTGGCACTGAATATTTTAACCTGAAGGAAACTGAGAAAACCACAGAATTTGGTTCTTTTTGTCTTCCAGCCATACTTCTGCCTGACTGTCCCCCAATGATACACAGATGCCCCATGTCTTTGGGTCTTCATTTCCGAAGGCTCCCATGTCCCATAAAATTTACGTTAAATACATTCGTTCCGTTTTTCTCTTGTTAACCTGTCTTTTATAATAGAGGGGCTGCGTCTTCTCCGCTATGACAGACGTTACTCAAGAGCCAAACAACACTCACAGATACACAAGAGTTAACACATGTCAGCGCAAGGATGGTTTCAATATGGTTACTACATTAATAATGTCTTACGGTAACTTTTCATAAACCATTTTCCTGTCAGATAACAACAAGAATATGTACGCATTTATTTTTAAAACCCTTCTGTCAAGTTGCATTAGTGGGTTACAAAATGATTGGCAGCAAAAGAAGCCTCCGGAACAGGTGACACAGTTGCATTCCTCCTCCTCCAGCAAATGAAAGTGTGGGCAACCAGAACATTCTTTATATCTTAGATATGGTTTTTTAAAACGGCCTTATACATTTAAATTAAAAAAAAAAAAAACAGAGCAAAGGATCATCTGGAGAATTCAGAGCCTAAAGTGATTAATTAGACCTTATTTTGTCTTGAACAGATTTACTAAGCATTTTTCAAATAGCCACATTGTTTGTAATTACCAAAATCACACCTCCATTGGCCAGCCCGAGTCACTTCATGCATGAACAACAACCTGATTGAGCACTCTTGTTAGGGCTTCATTCTTCATTGTAATTAGCCATAATCATAGTCTTCCTGGGTGCATGAGAATGTGCGAGCAACTATTCACAGCTTCAACCCATTTGAATATGAATCCTCTCGGTAAGGAGCAACAAAACAGGAGAAGCAGAGTGGTTTCTCTAGGGAATTTTGTAAAGCATCTCTACTCTAATTCTGCCCCCCTTCAAAATGTTCCCTCTCCAGGATCTGGATTCTGTTTGCTAAAACAAGGGTGGCTTAATGAAGACAATGGCTCATTATTTCTTAAGTGACACAGGAGGGCCCAAGTATTACAGGCTTAGTTCTTTCAGTCTCTGCCAAGGACACAAGGAACAAAAGAACAAGCAATTGTGTGTGGAAAAGAAAACTCGGACTAGGCTCTGCTCTGTGAACTCTCAGAGGAGAAGGGGCCTTTGCTATTCTGCAGCTCAAAGGCGGGGGCTTGCTTTATTTCTCCCCCCACTTTACCCACCCCATTGCAAATGACTCAGACATTATAGAAAAGGCTGAAAGCAGCAGGGATGGAAAACAAAGGCTCAGTGGAGGAGGGTGACATTTCTAATCCGGTCCCCAGCACATTCCTAGTGAGCCCCCTACTGGCAACTCCACTTTTCCTTCCTTTGCTGTTTAATCCCCTAACCCCTTCAGGAAAGACCCGGGGGAAGCTGGCTGGAATTGCTCCAAATGCAGTCTCAGCCAAAAACGGGGAAAACAAAATCCAGGGGAAAATAAGAGTAGTGCTGTATCTTTAATAGAAAACTCAAGAAAAACCTCAATCCTTGCAGTAAAACTTCAGCTAAATATTAGATACAAAGAATTACTTAAAAAGCTATGTGCTCGGAAACCGAGATTGAAAACACAATTCAAATTACTTAAAAAGAATAATCACTTGACTTATGAAGCTAAGTCAACTAATCATTTAAACTAATGACATAATTCATTAAAAGCGTGGTGCTGCAAACATAAAAGCTGTCACTTCAAAGCCTTCACTGTTTCTATATAGAGATTTTTTTTTTGAGCCATAGCACACACCTGATAAAATGCCTGTTTATATTATTTGCTACCTTAAGATACTTGACAGCTGTAGGCGACTCTTGATAACTCTCTAATCACCTCTTGGGTTTAGACCAGTGGCTCTCAACCTTCCTAATGCCGCGGCCCTTTAGTACAGTTCCTGTGGGTCGCGACCCACAGGTTGAGAACTGCTGGTTTAGACCCTTCATCATCATGTTGAAATGACTTTCTTCGGGCCACACAGCCAGGTGAATGTATCACTATTAAAGTGCTAGATTGCAGTACAACTCTGCACTTCACCTGCTATCAAGAAATCTGTTTGAGAACTGAACAAGGCTAAGCAGCCCTCTCAGCAAGTATGGGGTGAAGTCTCCCATTGGGAAAGGGCCCAAAGCACGGTATGAAAGAGACCACTGGCAAAATCTGAACTCCATGAGAAAAAGAGCCATAATTGATTATCAATGTCTGTCAATGGTGCCCAGAGACAATCAGTTAAATCACCTATCTCCTACCAAATGTCCATTGTGCACAAGAGGCTGTGCTAGGCCCTCTGGAGGGATCTCCGGTGAAGAAAATGTCACTAAATTCACTGTCAGAGGCAGCCAGGGGGCTGGGCTGCTGGGTTCACTTGTGCACAGGCCAGAGCCATTGCCGGCATCTCTTCCCACTCCTTTGTCATGAGTTACATTTACCCCAATATCGTCTTTTGCTTCTCTGATCTCTTTATCTCCTTACACCACGATTTGGGGTTATTTTTAGAGCCATTTTAATATTTGGTAAGTCAAGATTCTTATCCTGTATTTCTTCTTTTTCAGTTTTTCTTAGCATAATAGCAGTTTAAGACAGATGGCTGTCATAATTACTCACTCAGATAATAATATGTGATTTAAAACAAATTGGCCCTACTTGCATCTCTTTTAAGAAGACTGTCTGTGACATTAGGGATGAGTCTAAACTGAAGGCCTGACACCAGCCCCTATGCCGCCTAATCTCATCAGTGTCGTAAGTGACCAGTAATTATAACATGACCATCACTTTGCGTGTTCTTACTGTGTACCAGTGGGCCACTAAGTGTTTTACGTGTACTGTTTCACCTAATCGAAACAACAGCCCTACCAAGGGTGGGTGTTGTGGCTGTGTTATTCTCACTTTATGATGGAGTAAGCTGATACTGTGAAAGCTTCAATAACTTGCCCAGGAGCACAGAGCTAATTGATGACAAGGTTGGAAATGAATGAATGAATCATGGCTAACGTAAGATGGAGGGAGAGATCAGTTGCTTTTGAAATTCTGCCAGTCCAGAACCAACCACACCAGCCTCACTCCCACTTGTCTCCAGTACCCTGGACACAGGCAAGGAGGTGAAGACACTGCCCTGGCTGACCTGCCTCTTCAGGAAGAGTGAAGGGAGACTGTGATAAGGAGAATGGGCAGGAGAACGCTTTCCAGACAACACATGACTTCCAAAGAGATGACTGATGGAGAGCTCAAGGGCAAGTCAGATTCAGGGGACAGTTGCATTCAACCAGAAACGGAGGGGCCTTCCAAAAGGTTCAGTTAGATGAAGTCAGAAACCAGTGCAGTTTATACTAGACACACCTGGTACAGCCTCCGCAAAGCTGAAAGGTTTTTAAATAATAATTCCCTGTACAATGGCCTTTTTAGTCGTACTCTAATGTGTACATAGAAATTAATGTCAGTGACATTATCTATCCAAATAAACGCAAGTTAGGAAACTTTGAATTTGAGTCTCAGAAATAAATCCAGACTCAAACCAAAAGAAGAAAGAACGATTAATGTAGGATCTGCTGTGCTTGCTTTTTGATTCCTTCTCTGTGATGCCTTATTATGCGTCAGGCAGCATTTCTCGGAGGTCACACACCACCTCTCAATCCTGGAGCAAGTCTAAACATCTTCCAGTTCTCCTGGTTAAAGAGACACTGCAGAGGCTCTCCTTTATGGAGCCGTGCAGCTAGACGTTCTCGTTACCACCTTAATAGATTATTAGCCACTCACGGACTTTCTCAGGTAGGAAAAGGTGAACTTTTCCATAATTTAATTCGATTTTGAATGCTTATTACATGCAGGATACTATGTAAAGCCAAGCAAGTGAACAAAGATGACAAAATCATTCAATTTTTTTTTAAACCAGAAAGGAAATGGTTCCCTCCCTACCTCCAGAAATCCACAAATTAGTGAGAACCAAATATATAGGGCAAATACAAAATAAATAACTATAGTTTAAGTCAAAATACATAGGAGGCAAAATTTGTAGACATATATTAACATTATATTTTTCAACTGTTGACCATAGAATTATTAAAATTATAACAGAATACTATATAATAATAGAATTATTATAACTCAATGTCCAATAGTTGAAGGAAATATATTATTTCCTATTATTAGAGGTTGGTGAATTTATGTTATTATAACCTATTGTTATAGGTTAATAAATTAAAATGTACAATGAAAATAGGTAATATAATATTTTTACTTGGCATAGACCAAACATGTTTCTACACTGAATCTTATTTAATCTTTGTAAGTGACAACCCTATTAGGTAGACATATAGCTATAAATGAGGAAACTGAGGCTTTGAAAGAGGTTAGATAACTTGTGTAAGTTTTCATACCTGATAGTATAGCTTTACGAGTGTATTTATTTCTATTACTATTAAATTAAGTTTAGCCTAATGCTGCCTTCTTACAGATGCTAACTTCTCCCTAAAGTTTCTCCATACTTAGTAAACTCTAACCTGATCTTTTACCATAAACAGAGTTTCGGCCAGTCACAGACGGCCAACTGTTCAGATCAACAGTTCAAACCACATTTAAATAAGGCAAACACAGAGCTGTAACTACCCAGCTGTTTCCGGACCTCACTGTGTTCTGTGCCCACCACCTTCCGTGCACTGTCCATGAGTACTGCCCAAGCATGTGGCCATCCTGGAGTCGCCCCAGACCTATGCTGGCTCAGGGGGCTGCAGGATTTGCAAGCTGTTCTTTGCTCAGTTAAACTCGGTTAAATTTAACTGGTCTAACATTTTTCTTTTAACATCACTAAGATGGTTATAAACACAAAGAGGGTAGGTGTAAGAATAGCACAGTTCTGTGAAAAGAAGGAAAAAGGATTGAAGGCCAGTAGTTAACCAGAGTGGTAAGATATCAAGATGCTAAAGTGTACGGCAAGTCAGTGGTTCAAACCAAGTGTTGCAAAGAAAAACAAAAGACATAGAATTTCCTGCCTGCTCTCCAAGGAGATCAAGCCACTCTAGAGTACAGACATTTACATGGTACACAAACCTTCAGCATGCAGAGGCTTCCCAAGGAACACTCAGAGGTGGATGATTTTCAAGGCTACTATTGCTAGATTTTAAACGTCCAGGGTACTCTTTCCTGAAATTGATGTGCTCAGGAAAGCTCCTGTTGTTCTCTTTATCCAACTCTTCTTTCATAATAGTCCTTTTGTCACTTTATAAAATAAAGGAAATCTCTCACTCATCTCAAACGTGACAGTGCACTGTTCCTGGGTGCAAGTCCCCAAGGCACCAGGCCAGTATAAAATGAACCACGTATTGGTGATGGTGTTGAGAGAGCAATGGTTCTGGGGCTGGGTAGCAAATCCTCTTGTAAGTCAGGCAGTTTCTAGTTTTTGGCTTTCAAGAAAATTAAAGGCAGCCCTTAGAATATATCAGTTATGAGATCACAAAAAATCGTTTTTGATTAATACATTGCTATGTGATTGTTGGCATGAGACTCTTAGGGTAAGTTGAAAGAACTGAGTCAAAGGGTTAAAATTCCTTCCATTCAAATCTGCTGCTTTACACCAATCCACATTTATATACAGATACCACATATATGTGTATCTAAATTCTTGGAACCTTATGGTCACAGAAAAAAATAATTATTCAAATTGATTCACCTATAACACAGTAACGAATAAGAAATTTGCAGCATAAAAAAGTGCAGTAAGAACCATCCTGAGAGCAGAGTGACATGGACACACAGATTTCCGGGGGAAACAGCAGCATAAAATTTCTAGTAATTAAAGAAAATTAATATATACTTTTTAAATGGTGAGAATCAGATTTATATGGTATTTAGAGCAAAACAGATACAAAAATGAAAAAAGTTTTATTTTAAAAAGGCAATATTTATATTTTACTAAAAATTTTATCATGCAACTATGCTAAATTCATGGCAGAATTTTTAGATGACATGCCATTTTCCAGAATTCTTTTAGGATAAAGGTGAATAAATGATTTTGAGGGCTACTCCTCGAGAGAGGGGGAAACAGTACGGGAATGAAGGGAACAGAGCAGGAGATAAGAAGGGGCAGGAGCTGAGCTGCAGGAACTTGGACCAGGGGGATTGGTGGGGGGAGGCTGGGCCTTACTAAGTGGCCTCCTTGGGAGCCCGTATTGCTGCAGCAGCAGCAGCTGGACATCAGGTCACCAAGAGGACAAATGGGCAAGTGGGGATAAGACAAAGTAGGTCCAGTTCTATGCATGCCTGGATTATTGCGTTGGAAAGTAAAGTCAACAAGACTCACTGTAAAGCCACACATGTTTTATTAATGCAAAGTTGTTTCATACTCATCTGATCAATAGTGATTTTTACTTCTACACACAAGATTGGCCCTCCTAGATGGTAAACTTGAGTAAAGATACTAAAGGTATATTATCTATACTATCCAAACAAAAGTAATTGGAAGTTGGAATCCACAAACATTTCCCCCCAATATTAGTCCTCATACTGCTGCTTTGTGATTCTAAAACCACATATAACATTATGATTTGCAGAACTGTATATAACTGTAGGAAAATATTTTGAGGAGAACTGTGACAGAAATATGCTACCCTCAGATTGAATGAGCTATAGTCGGTACCACAATGAAGCAGCTATAATTGACAATAAATTAGGGAATACCCTAAAATAACTAAAAGAGAGGAACTAGAATGTTCCTAACTCAAAGAAACATTAAATGTCTGAGGGACGGATGCCCCAATCAATGTGATTTGATTAATCCACGTTGTGTGCCTGTATCAAAACATTACATGGACCCTGTGGACAACTATTCTGTAACTGTAATAATTCAAAATAAAAACATAAAAAATGCTACCCCCTTCAAATCTCTTAGTAATGAAGTTATGACAGACAACATATGAACTAGTCCAATTATTAGATTCCTCTATGCATTAAAAGGCAATAATATTAACTACTTTTTATTGTCACGTGGTAAACAGGAAACATGCCTTTCCCTTTGGCATATTTTAAATCTACATTAATTTTTAGGTATTTTTTAAAAAATCTAACATTTATCAGTTATAATCTAACATGCTGCTAATGTTTTAATAATTGCAAATACCACATTATAGTTTTCAAAACTCTCCACACTTTAATTTTTATTCACTTATTTATTTGAAGACAGAGTCTTACTTTGTCACCCTTAGTAGAGTGCTGTCGTATCACAGCTCACAGCAACCTCAAACTCTTGGGTTCAAACCATCCTCTTGCCTCAGCCTCCCAAGTAGCTGGGACTACAGGCACCTGCCGCAGGCTGGCTATTTTTAGAGATGAGGTCTTGCTCTGGCTCAGGTTGGTCTTGAACTTGTGACCTCAGACAATCTACCCACCTCGGCCTCCCAAGTGCTAGGATTACAGGCATGAGCCACTGTGCCTGGCCTTTCCAGAAAAATGAAAGAAAGTTGGCAGAGTGAACATGCAGATTGGTTTGAGGAATGTAGACTGCAAATCCATAAACAAATACAGGGAACATCCTATTATCACGTGCTGTTGATCTTAGGCACAAAAGCCTCAGCAGACCACCCAGATTAGCTAACAATCAATTATGGCTTTCCCCTGGTTCCTGGGGGTGCACCATTTGGCAGCCAGGCACCCTGCAAGAGGTGATCTGCTGGCTGGTGCTGCCAGGTGACTTTCTTAACAGCAGGCAGTGGAAATGGAATGTCCCTAACTCAGGTGGAGCTAAGGGGTCTGATAGGGTTAAGGAAACATGAAATGATTCCTTTCCTACTGTTTTCTCTCTCCTGTCCCCACACCTTGTGTTCTGTGTGTCTGTCTATATGACACCCCAGTCCCCTGTCCCCACTCTTTGTCTCACATGTGTCTGTCTGTCTATATGACACCCTGACACCCCCACTCTGGTGTGTATGTATGAAAGCTTGGCCATCTCAGTGGGTCCTTTCTAACCACTCCTTCACCCTTTTCCAGTACCAATGCATTAAATGGCTTCCTAGTTCTCCATTAATGGCCTTTCAAAAGTGTTTTGTTATCTCTCTGAACACTTTCTTTTGCCTGGAATCCTGCTCCCCTCCCTACCCCCATACCCTGCTCTTGTATTTCTCTTGGCAAACCTCTAGTGCCCATCTGGCATCAACTCAATTACCAGCTTCTCTGTTACAACCCCCTTGGCTTCCCCCAACGTTGCTCTTTTCTCTGTCTCCATCACACTCAGACTTTTATAGCTCTGTTATAACTGTGTGTTTTATATACATCATCTTACTTATGGGCTCTTTTCCCTAAATACTTAAACTTCAGAGGGCAAAGACCATCTCCTATGAGATGCCTGCATTTCTATCCTCTGGGGTGGTGCCTGGCATGTAGTATATATCCAGATTATTCAGTAAGTGATTCTTAACCAATTGATTTGACATGAAATAAGCTATAAATTACACTTAGGCAACAGAGCTACCATCCACCATTCCTAAGTCAAATCACAAAGAAAAGAAGTAAAGGAAATAAAGTGTTTTAAAATTTCCCCTCTTCTCCACAAAGATCAGCTTATGGACACTTCTGAAAGAATAAACTTACCTACCTTAATTTGAAATTTAGAAAGACAAAAACCTACGTAGTTTTATTAAGGTTTTTTTTGATATCTTATTATAGGGCTACATAATTATTATACTTCATAGTATAAGTAAATCTTTGTAGATTCCTGGCCCAATGTTACCGATTCATCTAGAAGGGGTGAGCAGATGTGGGATGACGTTCTGAATGTGAGTTTGTCACATGGGCCCACGGCCACATGCTCATCACTGTTGCCTTCTCTTGACCAGACAGAGTCCCTCCCTGACTCTGTGTCCTTCCCAAAGCTAAAGGACACATTCCAGGAGAAGGTAAACAAGTAACTATGTTTCCCAGGTAGCCTATTCTGGGGAAGGTGAAGTTCACTCGTCGCTCCCAGTGAAAGCTGGGATTTGACCACTTGCCAGATGCCAGGCCCCTTCCCAGTCTTCGACCTCCTTGAGCCGACAGCGGTGTTAGCGGCTCCCCTCCTTCCGGCTGTCATTCGCTGGCCGCTGCAGACTCTAACACCGTAGGAACTCTCTAGTTGTGTCCTCTATTCCCTTTCCAAAGTCCCTGTTCCTGTCATGTCCCATCAGGCTCTCCTCATTCCCACCTGATCCCTGAGGAGGACCAAGAGGGCTTCCTGGCTCCCCTGGGGCCCCCCAGCTTCTCCTCCTCATCTCCAACAGAATGATCTTTCTGAGAGCAAATCTGCTCTGCTACCTCCCTCCTTGGAACCTCTCAGCGACTCTCACATCCTTCAGTGAAAAGTCCAAAGTACTCAGTTTGCACATAGAATACTGTGTGGCCAGTTTCCTTTCTACTTCTGCCCTTATCTTAAGCCCCTCCCTGAATTACCTCCATGGCTCAAAGTACTGAGAGCTCTTTCGAATGCACGCAGTGCTGGGGCCTTGCCACCTTCTGACAGGCTTTCTCATCCCTGAATGAATCCAGGACATAGATGTTTTTCTTTCCTGTCCTTTTGACCTTGGGACCACACCCATTCACATAGCAACAACTGCTCCTATGTCCATGCCATAGCTTACACTTTCATACACAGACCATCATTCATTCAATACTAAATACTTACTGGAAACTGGGTTGAGGGCAGGAGACACTGGCCCCACACTCTCACAGTGGGAGACTGCAGAGTATCATAAAGTGTAGAAACCAGAGATCAAAAAAACAAGCGGCAAATGGAAGTTATAGTAAGCACCAGAGAGATGAGAACATGGACTTCGTGATGGAGAGATTTGACTTCAACAGAGTGTCAAGGACTAAGGGTCACTGAACAAGTGAGACTTGAGCTGTAGCCTCAAAGCTGTGTGCAAATGATGGAGAGGGCAGGAAGGACCATCCCAGGGAGAAGGAGGGTGACAGTGTAGCTAGTGTGTCACCAAAAGGTGGTCAGCGTGGAGGAGGGAGGAGGCCGGTTGGAAGCGCAGAGAAGAGTGGAAAGCATGGTGTGGGCTGGGGCACCAAGGAAATAGCCATGTGCTATGGGAAACAGTGAAGGCATTTTATACCACCAAAAAAGTTAGCAAGAGCCATAAGGGACTGAAAAGCATGGTTCCTTTGGCCCTAAATTACTCTGATGGTAGTCAGTGCAGGGTGACTGAGTGGCATGGGTCATCCAAAATTTAAGGCAAAAGATGTTGGGAGGGTTATGAAGATGAATACAAAATGTTAGACTTCAGAGATGTTTAAGAGACAAAATTAATATGGCTCTGTGATGCTTTCGTCATCAGGGCAAGGGAGAGAAAGTTGTCAAGGAAGATCATTGGTTTCTGGCTTACTGAGAAGAATTCAATTTAATATGATTTAGCTTAAGGTAGAACATTAAATGCAGTTAAACATTCTTTTCACAGGGTGTGGAAGCCCTGAGAATATGCTTCTCAGGCTGTGAGTGTCATGGATCATGGCCCAGCTCTGCACCCAAAATCTCTCCTGCCATCCTGCACCGGCTGTGCTTCCCTGGGGCTCCCCACCAATGCCTGAATATGGCAGGGCTACTAAAGTAGGCCTGTTACTGGGGGCAGGACTCTCTTACAGACGACTATGGTTCAAGGGCTCCCTCACCACCCTACCCAGAGAGGCAGAGCAGTCTGAGGCGAGTCCATCCTTCCCTCCTTCCTTTCCTCTCTCCTTCCTTTCCTGGGGCTCAGATTCCCCTCTGGGTCTGACAGCTCTTCCACCCTCTCCCTGGCTTCCTCCCTTCCCCCAGGACCCTTGCCCTCAAACCTTTCCAGTGTGTTTAATAGTGCAGGTATCTGCTACCCTGATGACACCAATGTTCAACACTGATGTCAGTGATGCTGGGAAATGATCATAACGTGATATTTACCAACAAGCAGGATGCAAAACCTTAGGCAGGGTGTGATGACAGGGAAATGAAAATGCAAAGATTGAAAGAAGCAAACTTGCAATTAATTTTAGCAGCTGGAGGTAAATTAACACCTTTCTATTAAACTGTAAACATGTAATTCAAGAAAATAATTTTAATGAAGCTAAGCAGATCTGTGGCTGATGTCCTAAGCCGCTGAGAAAGAGCCTGGTGTGGAGTCAGCAGTGATCAATGCTCGGAACATTGAAGGGGATAGCAAGCAATATTTTCTTGAGGTAAAAGAAGAAAAGTCAAAGTTTAGTTTAGTGAACGATCAGAGGAGGTTTTAATGACCAACATATACATGAAATACCAAAAATTTATCTTTGAGAATAGTAAATGTTTTATCTTCACAGTGAGACTTAGTTTTAATCATAGAAGTAATGAACTTTACCCAAAAAAAGCCGTCCCTACATACACACAGGAAAGATGATATTCTTTGCTATGCTGAAACAGTGGATTTTGTAATCCTAGAGTAGTTCTGCTCATTGTTCTGACATATGAATATGTTTTACATAGTTTTAATTTCAGAATACGCCATTTTGTATACAGTGTTTTTTGTTTTTTAACTTAGCATAATATCAGAAGAAATTTTACCAGATTGCTAGTCTGCAAAATTGTAACAGAATAGTCTAGCAAGTCAATTTATTATAATTCAATTATCATCTATTGTGGCCACTTGGGCTGCTTTCAAATTTTCATTATAAAAATGAACATCTTCATGTTCATTCACATCATTTCCTCTGGAGCCCAAGAAGTGGGATTATTTGACAGAAAGCACAGAAATGTTATGACTCTGTAATAATAAGCAAATACTCTCAGATTGGATTAATAGAAGAAACTGCTTACAGAGGGATGTGGTAAAGCATACACTAAGAAATAATACTGACAGGGTAAGAGAATTATTCTTCTAACCATGATGGAACAACTGGTACTGAACTGGGCTTCACATTAAAATTAACAACAAAATTGGCCAATATATAAGAAATAATCATTTTAAGATGGAGAACCAGCAATGAAGACCTGTGATCAATGAGAAATAGTAAATACTACAGTTTTTAAAGGTGACAGTTTATAGGAAGATTGTATCCAACAAAAGGGAATGCTTATATAAAGTGAAATTCTCCTGGGCCCCTGACAATTATGCAGCCTCAAAAAACAATGTGAATAAGGAGCTTCTAATAAGATGGTATGGGAGAAACTGTCCAGTTGCTCAAACTGTTTCCCTTTCCCCTGTGGGCTCACAGCTGGACAGTATTTCTCTTCTTTGAAGTTATACATGGCCATGTGGCTGATTTTTGGCTAGTGAAAAACACACGGAGATAAATAACACCAGTTGGAGGCCTGGACCATAACTGGACCCTCCTCACAATGGGCTACTTGTTCTTTTCCTTTCATCTACAGGAAGAGGATCCAGCAGACAATTCAGGAGAATAAGTTAAGGCCTGAGACTGAAATAACCTGGATCCCTGAGTGACAGCCTGGAGCAGAGGCTCCCCCACGAGGCACTGGACTGTTACAGACAACACATGATTTTGATTGTGCTAACTGGTGTACAAAATTAGCCCCCAAATCTCAGTGGCTTGACCAAACAGTTAGCACAAACTCCTATACTCGAAAAAATACTGACATTAAAAGTATCTCAAATTGTATACAAAACCAGCACATTGTACCCCATGACCGCATTAATGTACACAGCTATGATTTAATAAAATAAAAAAAAAAGGAAGTAAAATCATGTGTTAGCTAAACTATGAAAGAACAGGTTGGCAAAAATTAAGACAGAATATTAACATTGGTTTGTTTTGGTTGTGATTTTTTTCTAAAATAAATATATCATTTTAATAATAAAGTATCCCTTTTCTATTCTTTGTATTTATTCTTAAATTCACCTATGATTTAGCTACATATATGGTGAAAGGTACGCTAGCGATTTCTTTTGTTTTCTTCCAAGTTGTTAATCCTGTTGTTAGAGGGCTTTGACAAATGTTCATCTTCTTGCCATTGTGCGATACCTCCTTTAGTTTTTAAAATATGTGGTGGGTCATACAACTTGTCTATGTATACATTCTTTCAGAAATATTTTTAGGATTGTGCCAGTTCTACGATGCTGTAGTCTGAGAGAGAAAGAGAGAGAGAGAGAGAGAGCGCGTTTCTCTCTTCCCTTCTGTTTGAGACCTTAAAATCACACCCTCAGGCAATCCCAGTACCCACCTAGATCCAAGATGTGAAAACAACCCAGTTGAGAAAAAGAAAGAATGCATAAGTTAAAAATTGAGAGAAAGAATGCAAATTCAAAGGAATAAAGGACAAAAACAAGGTGATCATTTCTCATTCCCATTTAAAATGCTGTATAATGGATGTATATAGAGTATTGCCAAAAAAAAAAAAAAAAGCTATATAAATCATGTTAAAGTCAAATGTAACCTTAAAACCTTGCAAAAATATGTCAGGATTCAAGATTTAGGAGGGGAAAAGTATTTAATAACAATACAGCAAAAGAAGACGGAACAGGACGCAGGATGTAAAATTGATCAAAACAAAAGGAAGAAAAATTACATTACTTTTAATCATTGTTTTCACATCTGAAGGAATAATTTTACTTACTTATTTTCCATCAGAATTTTTAACAGAAGACCTTAAAACAGTTGAATATTTTCAGTGAATTACTGCTTTTTGTTGAAATGTGTTGGCGAGAACACTGCATGACCCATGCTAATTGGGCTTTTCTGAACAAGTTCAGATTGTAGCAGAGAATTAAAAATGACACAAGTCAGGGCAGCACCTGTGGCTCAAAGGAGTAGGGCGCCGGCCCCAGATACCAGAGGTGGTGGGTTCAAACCCAGCTCTGGCCAAAAACGGCAAAAGAAAAAATCACACAAGTGCAGAACACCACACAGCAAAACCCGGAAATTTTCCCTGCTCGAGACAGAATCTTATAAACTCTTGTTTTTTTCCATTATCAAGATGATCAATAATCCATTTTTAAGATATGTAATTAAGTAAATATTTGTAAAATGTAATTATGGTTAAAAAGATTGTTTGAATAGATAATTTAACACGGTAACTACTCCACTGCTTTGTGGTTTATCTTCTTAGACTTGAAGGTGTGTATCCGAAAGATTTCCTGGCACGGTCTAATGACTCAAGCCAGAACTTTCTTCTCTATTACTAAATTGCAAATGGCAATAAAAAGAGAAGGCCGAAAGATCAGATTATATTGTGTCTTCCATTTAGAAATAGGATTTGCTATATAAACAATTATGAAGGAATGACAAATGGAGAGCAGAATAAAATTTAATGTAAAGATTCTTTGTTGTAATAATTCATGTACACTTTGCATATTAAATCAGATAGGAATGACTGATGAAACCATGTTTTATTAAATAAGCCATTTCTAAAGTATATTCATCATCAGAAGAAAAAAGACTAGGATAATGGAAGAATAATATAGTTTAGCTTGTATAATTTATTCTAAGCCTCAAACAGTGAAAGGGAATGGGAAATGAGAAAGGTAGCCAAATAAGCATCAAGCAAGTCCCCGAAACCGCTGAATGATGCCAGGAAGTACCGGAAAAGTAAGTATACACATGAAGTGATTCTTACAGCTTATTTTAACTTAATATGCCAAAACAAAGGGGATTTAATATTTTATGTAAACATTTCTACATTCTAGTGTAGAATCAAATATTCATTGGCATTAAGGTATGATTAAACCCTAATCATAACCCGAATATGAAAGCACACCTTCTGGGTCTCGATATGTCACAAAGTAGCACACAAATGACATTAACAAAAAGGCCTGAATGGAAATAGAACCTGCCCTCTGATACAGTACAGTTGCTTCAGGAAGCATTTTGGCAAAGGCTGATAGTAGCAAAAATCAAAGATCTTGACTTCCATCTAGATACCTTTTGCAATTATTAAAAAAAAATTAAATCAAGAATTCCAAGTTTTAGTAAGAATGTGGGAACAATGGTCTTTGTAGGTAAAAGTATGAATTGAATACAAACACACACACACACACACACACACACACACACGCACATGTACTGGTATGAAGGACATTAAACAGAATACTTGGGAAATGGCATGTATATAATTCAACTCGCCTAAAACAACTTATATTAAATTTAAACACTGTATAACCTTTACATAAGCATTCACTATATAATGCACTATATGTAATTTTAGACAGGGTTCAAAAACACCTTTTTACCTTGTTATTTTAATTTATAATTAAATAATATTCACTTTGTATGGTTTTGTAACGTAAGTACAGCTTTTTTACTTAAATCTCAATGGCTACTATACATTTCAAGAACAGGTAGCATCACTGACTTAATTATTCTATTTTTTAACATTTAGAGTCCTCGTCACCAATAACCTATATAGAAACCAAAATAACCTGCATGTGTACTTACCACATATGCCAAATCTGTTATTAAATTTATTATGTCCTTTTCATAGAGACAAAAAGTAGAATGGTAAGTGGCAGGTGATTTTGGGGGGAGGAGCGGTATAGAGTTTTAGTCTTGCCAGATGGAAAGAACTCTGGAGATTGGTTGCATAACAATGTAAACCACCACTAAACTGGACAGTTAAAAATGGTTATACTGGTCAATTTTATATTGTGTATTTTACCATGATGTTTCTAAAGAACAGAAATAAGATCTCATCAATACTTACACAATTGTCATTAGTAAAACTGTTATAATGTCAAAAACACTATGTCCTCGATTTTTTTAAATAAATTAATATGTTCTTTTTTAAAAGAGGAAAAGAACATTCCAATTCTAGAAAAAAACTACACAAACAAGTTATTCAAGGTGAGGAAAATAAACGTGCTCCAGATGTGAAAAGTGGGAGTAAGTATTGTTCACGTAGTTGCTGGAAGAAAAACAACCAAACACAACCCAAGGCAGGTGGACAGCTGGAAGGAATGTTACCAAGTGCTGAAGTAGCACCATTTTCAAGAGTGCTAAGAGTCAGTCACATGGCTGTGGTTACGCAACAAAAGAACACCAATTAGTTTTTTGAAACTAGTTACACCACGCTTTGGGGGCACTATGAGGAATTTAACACCTTTAAAGCCCTGTGCCTATTGCTGCCTGAGTACAATGAGAAAGGTCTTGTCAAAAAAACTCAACAAACATCAAGGTGGCATTATTGCTTCTTTCAAATGTTGATTAAATTTGCATTTTATAAGCTGATATTATTGGGTCAAAATAGTTTAATAAAATAGATTATTTGGAAACACCTTCTATATTTGGGGGAGCAAATTCAAAATGAAAAATCAGCTGCCTTTATGTGCAGAAGCTAGAAGTTCAGTTCCTACGAGAAAAACATTTTAAATATTAAAAGCGATGCATCGTTCTGTTTCTGCGCTTCCTTTCATTATGAGATGAATTTATGCAGAAGCTCGTCCTTCACAGCTGTTAATTATCAGCATAATGTCAGCTACACTGTTCCCACTGTCTTTTACACAGCAAATCCCAGCAGCAACTGAAGGATCTAATAGATGTGGTAAAAACGTGGAGAATTTGGGAGTGCCATTAACAATAGCTGATCATCAAAACCATCTTAACCCAAATACAGCAAGAATTTTCCTTCATTTCATTCGATTATTAAAAATGGAATTTAGAAGCAAACCTTTCCATACCTATTCCATAGATTGGAACACTATGGCAGTTATTAAAAATGACTAGAAAAAACGTTCTTCACTATGTTTTCTTTCCTCTGAAACTCAATTTTTAAAATTTTTTTAGAGACAGAGTCTCACTTTGTTGCCCTCGGTAGAGTGCTGTGGCACCACAGCTCACAGCAGCCTCCAGCTCTTGGGCTTAGGCGATTCTCTTGCCTCAGCCTCCTGAGTAGCTGGGGCCACAGGTGCCTGCCACAACGCCCGGCTATTTTTTTGTTGCAGTTTTGGCTGGGGCCAGCACCCTACCCACTGAGCCACAGGCACTGCCCTGAAACCCAATTTTTAATAAAGGGAGTTTAACCAAAGAAATAAAAAACAAATTCGTAAAGTTTCTCTAACGCCAAGGAATCTTACATGGTATTCCCATGACTTCATCATGCTTAAAACCCCAAGCACAATGGGGCCCAGGGCCGGATGCTGTATCCACGGCCTCTAATCGGTGCCTGGCATAGCACAAATGCTCCCTAAGTACTTGCTGAATGAAATATTTCGTGAAACAATGAAAATCAATAAACATGAACTGAACTTCATTAACTTTTAATGACGAAGCCCTAGTTTAGAAGGAACAGGTAGAGGCGTGGCTTTGAGGGCACCGTAAAACCCGCTTGCTCCGGTTGTCAGTCCTGCACTCCCGGTCTCCTGCCACTGTGCCCCAATACTGTCATTAGAGCTGCACGCACTGAGGTTCAAGAAACGAACAGTACCTTTAACAGCAAGCCGAAGAAGATAAAATGAAGCAGACTGAAAATCAGACAGAAGAGAGATCGCCGACACTAATGACAGTAATGGGTGGCTCAGAGCATGTTTCCTGAATAAATGAGTAAATTCATGAATAAATAAAAGAGAGATGCAAATGAACATGTGGCAAATAAGAAAAGTGACAAGGTGGCCGGTCAGCTAGAAGCAATGGCACCTCAATCCCCCTGCCCCATCTCCTACACCTGCCGCGATCCCTCCACCGAAGGTACCCAAGAGACTGGGAGCTTGAAAAATAAAAACTGCTTTAATGGGAGACCTCCGCCTTCCACCTGTCTGCACCTTTCAGTTAGATTACCATCCTTTTTCTTTGTTTGTTTGTTTGTGGCTGGGTTTGAACCCGCCACCTCCAGCATATGGGGCCAGTGCCTTACTCCTTTGAGCCACAGGTGCTGCCCTACCATCCTTCCTTTAATCCTTCCTATCTAAGAAAAATTTGGAGCTGCCGCTGGATGCAATAGAGAACTACAGACAAAATGCCTTTCTGATTCTTCTCTTTTGCCTCAGATGAGCTCTGGGAAAACACCATCTTTCCCTGGAGAGTGGAGGACCAAAGAGAATGGGTGTCAATTTACACAGGATGGCCAAGGACAGCTGCTTTGATGAGCCCAGCCCCACCCTAAAGGAGGAGACTCCACCAAGAGAGAGGAAAGCATTCCTGCTTTCCCTGAGGCCCAGGGTGTAGACCGGCTTCTTGTTTTCTGGAAAATCAAGGTCTCCTCTGTTTTAACTTTGCTTTTAGCTTGAGTTCATCAAAAGTAGTCTAATCAAGCCAGTAAATGCATGAATGCATGGGTGTCGCTGTACAGTGAGGAATGGGGGCAAGGAGGTGGGAGCAGAGTTAAAAAATCCCCAGACATTATTCTATTCGTTGGCTCTGCACCATGACAGCACTCTGCGAGGGGCCTTGTTCCTCTTCTACTCTCAGCCGCCACAAGACAATGGCCTGACGAGGTTGTTAATTTTCTATACACTACTGATTTTGAATAAATTATAGTGAAAAAGGAGTGAAAGAGAATCTGAGTTCTAAAATAGGGCTTCAGCGATGATAAGATTCCAAAGTAGGGCACGTTACCAAGCGGCAGGAGCAGGAAGGGCCCTCCGACCTCCTCCCACCTTTCCCTCCTGAAGGGGGCCATGGAACCTAGAAGGCTGGTCTGCCCTTCCCCTGATGCAGGTGTAAGACCCGTGAGAAGTGCCCTCGCTGTACTCAGAGAAGAGGAAGAGTCCTTGGGGTACAGAAAGGCCTTGCTGAGCTTCCCTAGTTTACTGCCATCAGATCATATACGCTTTGACCTATCAAATGTAACACAAAGAACACTCAGAATTAACTGTTTCTTGAGGTCTTCAATTCTTCCTGGAGTCGCTCATGTCACATGAAAGTTACAATAAATAAATATGTATGTTTTTCTCTTACTAATTGGTCTTTTGTTATAGGGGCTTCAGCTACCAATCTAGGATGAAAAATATTTCTTTCTTCCTACACTGACAATGGTGGTTTTCTATTAGTTGGAGTCTGGACTTGGCTATATTTTCTTTTTTAAAAATCTGCTAAAGTTATGTATTTACATTACTTTTTCCATTAAAATTTAATATGTTTACACTTCATCTCCTATAAAACTCTCATCATATATACTTTAAGAAACAGATGAGCGTGTGTCTATTAAAATAATTTTGTAAAGCAAAAATCAATTACAAAAAATGTATATGATTTGCACAAAGTTTGGGTTTCTCATACAACGATTTTGGTGTTCAGTTGACTTCCCAAGCACGTTTTTCCCTCCTAATTTGATAGCTGATAGTGAGGCAGGTATTTAGATTTGTGGTTTCCAAAATACAAGTAATTTAGGACTATTATTGTTTACTTTTTACTTCATTCTATAGTCAGGCATCAGCTAAGGAAAGGGATATACTCTGAGAGATGCATCGGTAGGCGATTTCATCATTCTGTGACCATCACAGATTGTAGGTGCCCAAGCCCAGAGGCGACAGCCTCCCACACCCCTAGGCTGCTAGGTCTAGCCTGCGGCTCCTGGGCCGCAAACCTGTACAGCATGCTACGGTACTGAATATTGTGGACAACTGTCACACAATGGCAAATATTTGTGTATCTAGATATATCTAAGCATATGAAAGGCAATGTGTTGCCCTATGACTTTACAATGGCTGGGACACAACTAGGTGATAGGAATTCTTGACTGAGATGTCACTATCACCACACAACTGTACTTATGACAAACTGTACACACAGCACAATGGCCTTTATCCCCAGTGACTTTGCTGCACCTAATCAGTTGTAACGATCGTCCAAAATGGTGATGGATGAAAGAACAGTGAGAACAAACAGATGAATGGTGCATTTTTTTAATACTCAAGTTTCATCTCCTTTCTTTTAATTCCACTAATTTCTCAGGTGTGTCATATTATAGATACTTTTATATGTTTATGCCCCCCAAAAGTACATTATGCTGTGTCTCCAAATGGATATTAAAAAACCCCTCCCTGTAGGTCAGCCTTTGCCTGAATTGGAAGCTTGTTTTTGTGTGACCTCACTGAAGACAATCTGGAGATCACATTTCTGTATCCAGATGTATCTGCTCACGTGTGTCTCATCAGTTCTTGTTTGTTTATCTAAATCTGCTCACTCATAACGATTTTATTTTCAAAAGAAAACAGAAAGGAGACATAAAAAATGGATTTGCTTGGTTATTTAGGATCCTGACATTTAAAATTTGAAAAGTACTTTTCACAAAGGAAATATAGGTAGTATATTTGCATGCTGCTTATAAAATATTTATGTTGAAATGTACAAAACACAGTCATTCATGATCCCTTAATTAGTGTTTCAGTGGAATAAGAATTTAATTAAAATATAATTTGTTAATTCATTAGTGTCGGGCTATAACTCTTCTACCAATTTTCAGTAACTAATAGGTTCTGAAAGCATACAACTCCTTGGTTATTTTCATCGCATTAGTATTTTCTCTTTAACACTTTCTTCTTCTTGATATTATTACATTTAAAAAGGGGGGAAAGTATTGAGTTAGGACTCTTATTTTAAAAAAATAATTTAGACCGTATTTCCAAATGCTCCACACTTTAATAACTTTGTTAAAGGAGTTTCTTCCAACTACCCCATAAAACTGTATTCCGTCCTCTCATGATTATTTCTTTCATGCAGCTTTATTTTTCTTCATACTATTATCATTTAACAGTCTTTATATTTACTTTTTTGATTGCTCAGTTTTTTCCTACTATAATGGAAACTCCATGAGGATAGGGAAGTCACCTGCTTTACTCACTGCTGTGTGTCCAAAGTAGAGGCCAGCAACCAGAGGGCACTCAGGGAATGTCTACTGAACAAATGGATGTTCCCTACTAAGTTACGTGAGCAACAACTGGACAGCACATTGTTAAAAATGACACAGAGATAAGAAATAATTTAAATGTGATCAGACCTCTAGAGTTAAAATAAATGAATTCTATTCATCAGCAATAAGCAATATCTAGTGAGCTTACACTACAAAGTTCTGAAAGGACAACAAACTATATTCTATAAACAAATGTGAGAATACGCAGACCTATAGAGTTATCAAGAGATCTAAGGGGCTAATAAATACAATTAAAAAGTCACAGATAACCACACTCATTCTTGGTTCCTCAGTAGACAAAAATTCAAATTGCTATTGTGTTAAATAAAAATACATGCAATATACAAAAATGTCATACTTGAGTGAATTACTTCATATATCATCCTTAAAATGGTTTTTCATGTTGTATTAGGGGCCATAGTAGGTCAATGCTAAGTAACACCCTGCTGAAGTCCTTCCAGACTCCACCATTATAAAGGAGAAAAGAAAGCAGATTCCTACCCTACTTAGCATGAGACCAGTACTGGGTGTGCTGGGTTTCCAGAGAGGGACATTTAGTTCAGTCTGGGAAGATTAGGAAAGACTTTCCCAGGACTCTAAGTGCTGAGCTGAGTCTACACACATGAGCTGTGACCAAGCTGGAGGCTGAGAGGATGAGCAGGGTGAAGGCAGTGGGAGGCCACTGTGAGCAGAGATGTAACATACATGTTTAGTAATGCACACGCACAGAGACTTCTCAGGTATAAAGTATAAGGCGGTAAATGACACAAAAACCAAGGTCATAGTTTAAGAAGCCAAGTAGTGATGTTTTACATTAGTAATATTCAAATTTTCCTATCAAGATGGTTTTCTACAAGACTACTATATTCCAAAGAGGATACATCCTTTTGGTTAGAGAGCTCATCATTTCTGCAAACTGATTTACATTCTAATGCTACTGACTAGACAAAACATTACTGGCAATATTACAACTAACCAATACTTTTCACTTTCACTTCCTTCCATTTCCCCAGTAGCACAGTTGTAGCAATCACATCCACATTTCTTCTTCATGAAATGAACCATCTGCTAAATTGATGCTTGAGATTTGAAGCTAGTCCCAATTGTTAGTTTATTAAATGTAATAAGTTACAATAATGCTCTGTTAAAATATAACCCACACATGCAGAAAAAGCTAGAGATTCCCAAATAGAATTATAAAAATCTTAGCTTTTGTATTTTTTTGACTTGTGGTTTTAATATTACCAGTCTAAAATACTAGCACTTCTCAAAATGCATTTGAAAAATACATTTAAAAAAAAAGAAAAATGCAAGTGAATGAACAATCCCTTTTGTGCATACACAAATACTTCTACATTACACAAGTGATTTTTTAAAAGTGGAAATTAATAATAAAACTAGATAAATCTTTCTATGACAGATCATTTTAAAAGAATGAAATTCTCTCCAATTCTATACTTGTTTGAAAAAAGTACTCAACGTTTAGTAAAATGTTACACAGCTTAACTGAAAATGGAAAGCATTTAAAAGATGTTTTTCAATCAATGAATTAATGCTTCTGAAGAGTTTCACTATTGCTACTTATGAATAATGAGAAGATAAAGATCTCAGAGTCACCCATCCCACTTTCATTTGCTGGTTAAACTTTACAGGATAAAAATTGCGATCTTAACTCTGGTATTGAAACAGAAACAAGATCTCTGCACACATATGCACACAGACATAAATGCACAAACACATCATGTACATATAGAACTAAGAGTTGTGAGTTGGCACAATATCTTTAAGTCTTTTCCTTGTAATTTTTCCAACTTAAATTTTACTATCTTCAAAAGAGATTTAATATATGGGCAATACACATCAACTGATTACATTTGAAAAGGTCTTCTACAAGAGATGCAAAGTATATTTATTTCATCAACATTTTTACATGGGAAAGTGTTGAAACTGGCCTAACACGGGGGAAAAATGATGCCTCAAGATGGTCATTTTCTCTGCATCTAAGCCAAAATATTAAGCCAATTGAGAAAACAATCCTACATAATTAATGCAAAGACCTCTGGTCAATATGACCAAAACAAAACAAACCTCCTCCATCAAATATATAGCCATTCTCAAAAGTAAGAAAGGAAGATACCAAGCTCCCAGAAATGAAGAGGAAACTCAAATCTAGAGTGGTGAGCAGTAGCCTGGCAAAGAAGCCTGGAGGCTGATAAAAGTTAGCCCAGAACCTGAGGCCTGTTGAAAACAAGCTTGGGAACACACTGCAGGGATGCCCTCGTATCCCAGGGTGTGAGGAATTCCCTTTAAGGAAAGGCAGGATCTAAAGATAGCAGATGACTGTGAAAGAAACTTGAGTATATTTAAAAGTATTACTCCATAAAGATAGGAAGAGAAACTATAAGATAAGAAAAAGATATTATGAAACAGTAAGCAAGTTGTTTTAAAAATCAAATATAAATTCCATAATTTATGTTCACTGCAATAAAATCTGAAGAAATTTCAATAGTCAAACAGTGAATTAAATATATGAATTAAAAATTTTAAAAATGAAGTAGAGAAAATACCAGGAAAGAAACAGGGAATTAAAGACATAGAAAACAAGAGAAAAGAGATTAAGAAGCACGGAACCAGGAGTGAGAAAGTCCAGCTTGTAGTTGACGAAGACTCCAGAAGTCTTCAGACTGAATACCAAGCAGGATAAATCTTTAAAATTCACAGAGGTAAAAACATGAATAGTGGCCTCTACTTTAAAACACAGATTAGAACTTTGAAGTCAGTAATGTCTCAATGATACTTGAGATTGTCACAATAATATGTGATTTATCACCCAAAGGTTTATTTAAAGTAAAATTATTATTTTTTTAGGTAATAATTAAAAAACTCAAATAGGAGAAAAGCAAACGTGTCAGCAAACTGCTCTCTCAGAAAATATAAAAATACCAATTTACGAACTGGCACAAATTTTGTAGAGCCTCTCAATTTGAAAAATTTGTCTACAGACATTATTTTAACCAGAGCATTAAAGTAGGAAATGCTTAACACATACTGCATACAAAATTGCAAGAGGAAGCAATCTGTTTTAAGACGTGATACGTACTCTTTGGACAATTTAAGTTGTTTCCCTAAATTTTGATCGCATCGATAACCCTTTTAGGATCAGAACCCATATCATCCAGGTCATAGGGTCTAGCCCTGTGTTTACCCATTATAAGTATCCAATTCCTTTATGACTATCAAGTCGCTGTTGCCTAAGTTTTGATGAGATCACACTACTCCTCCATAAAGGAACTTAGTCCACTCATGCATAAAAATAAATTGGACTCAGTGGTTTCAAATAGCATCTTGACAAGAAACTCTGACGTATCTTCCAACATACCATATAACTATCAATGAAGATACAGAAAAAGAGGAAAAGTTAACATACAACTGAACACTGGTATAATAAAAAATGCATAGGCAGAAATATCAAGAATTTCTACAGATAATGAGATTAATGGAACCAGATTGAAAAAAAATGAATCAAGAGATGAAAATGTTGAGACAGACGATGAAAGAAATGATAGGATAGAATATAAATGTGTAGGCTACATGCAAATATTTGTTCTAAGAAAGAAAATATTAAAATTGTGATAAAATAATAATGAATGATATTATAAAAGAAAACCTTCCTTAGTTGAGAAAAAGTTTCAAGTAGATAGTACGCTTAGTCTATTAAAGGAAGAATAAATGAAAAGAAAAAAAAATACATGGAAGCACCTTTTAACTATACAAAAATAGTGAAATTATCCAGGATGTTAAACAAAACAAACAAGCATACAAGAATGGGTTGACATCAAGGAATAAAAATCAGACTAGTCTTAATTCCTCAGCAATCCTTTATTAGACTACAATGATGTTATATTCTACACAGATACAAAGGTTGTGATTTAAGAATGCTAATTTCAATCAAATTATGTTTCAGGTACATGGAATGTAAAAATGTATATTTTTAAGATTTTTAAGGTTTTAGAAATATTCAACCCATATACTTGATTTTATAAAATTGTTTAAAAATATACATGAGTAGAGAAATGAATCTAAATAAGAACTCGAGATTTGAGGCCTTACGGCTAGGAAGGTTTATGGTTTTTCCTTTTATTCAGAATAGAATCAAATCTTGGAAGTCCTGGGGGATTATGTGTTATAAAGGAGATGTCTTATATTAAGGGCAGAAACTGACTGGCTTTAAAATTATTCTGCCAAATGTGTCCATTTTTAGGCTAGTCCTAACAGCAAGAAATGGACTTAGTATTTAATGAACTTCTAAAAAAATAGTGGTAACTATTTTCTTCAAAAATATGTCAATGGCACGCTCCCAATGACAACCCCACTCACACAGCCAGGCCCCATGCTACAAGGATTATTACAGGAAAGGCCACGTGCACGTGACCTTGCTAAAACAGAGCTACACAGAGAAACGTGTTGGTCTATGTCTTCTTCAAAGGCTTCGTAGTGACCATTGAAGACTAAAAATTGCATATGAAAAGACTGTTTTTTTTTCGTTGCTAGTGTTAAACTAGGGAAAACTATTAATATTCCTGTGGCAGTCTGTCTACTATCAATACCCTCTCTTATTTGGAACTTTCAATATTCCTTTGAGTTCCTTAAAAGTCATCACATGAAATGCAGTTTCAATAAATTAAAAAGCAGACATGTAGCAAAAAGACCGAAGAAAAAACGCCAATATGGTAAAGGTGTGATTTCAGGGTGAATTTTATCTTCTGTACACATGTTATCCATTTTCTAAGTTTTGTAGGATAAGTATGTTTTATTTTTAAATTAGGGGGAAAACTCTAAAAATCTCAGAATAAGTGTATATAATTTTTATATACCATATAATTCAAAATATTTTTAAAGCACTGTATATACTATGATCTCAATTATACAAAAAGAAAGATAAGTTGGAAATTCTTCCAGAAATGTTAATAATTATAATCAGTGAATGACAGAATAATAATTTTATTTATTTTAATTTTCAGTAGTATTTTCTTATTTTATATAATAACCTATATATGTGTGTATATATTCCATGGTAAGAATAAAACACAGTAAGCAGTAAGGATTAAAGTTTATATTTATATCAGTTTAGCTGATTATCCTACCAGTATTAATTTTCACATGGAACTTTCAAGGTGAGGATAACATTCTTTTGATAACCTTAAAAAGAATTTTCTAAAATTGTTGCCTCAAATGTCGATTAAAATTGATAAGATTATCCATTAACACTTTGTTTAGATTTGCCTAAAAGAAAAAGAGAAACTGTAATACAACTGCAGGGACTCAAGATTTCACTGTGAGTAGTATCTACAAGCTTTAAATCTAAAGAGACACTTTGACCACTCGGATAAAACATAAAACCGTTATTTGTCCTTGTTTACAGTCATACTGTCAATCTGATTTCATTTGTCATCTGTCAAAGAACTTTTGATCTCAGCAGAGCTTCAATAAAGAAAAGGATATGTGGTAAGTGGTAAGTGATAAGACTCAGAGGGAAACAGTCATTAAATTACCAATGGGAACAGAACTGGAGCGTCACCTCCCATGCAGATACAGAAAAGTCATCAAAGAGGCATTCGTGTCTCCAAACAGGACTTTACTACAAGCAGAAGCATTCTTTTCCAGTTTAAATACTAGAGTACTGATAGTTCTAAAATGACATTTGCTGCGGGGAGGGTGGCTGCATCACATGTCTGCATGAGATGTTAAGTGACAATCCGCTACTTCAGCTCTGGTGCCCTTAACACCACTGAGACCTCGCCTACTTTTTAATAGTGGTGGTCATCTAACTTAAAAAGCAGGAGTGATTTGTTTTTCTTCTAGTTGTCAGTCTACTGAGATCTGAAACTTACAACATTGCTTGTTTCCCCTTGGGTCCCTGGTAATGTGAATTGTCTTTAGCCAATGCCTAACAAATCACTGTCAGGGAGCCGCAGTCGACCTTTCTTTTCAATCTACGCACTTTCCAGGAGTTATAAATCAGTTGACTTTCAAGCTCGATGAGATGGCATATGCCCTAGTTTGAAGAACAGATGGAGGCTGGGGGGGAAATTGTTTCTGCAGGCTTGCTACAAGCAGCTCTGCTCCATAAAAGTGAACCATTTGCACTAATTTCTCACATAAATTATATAGGCAGCAGGGAGCACCAGCCCATTCAGCAGAAAATCTCTCATCCAGCTTTCAGAGGTCATCTCGCCAATTTAAATTAAAGTTATTTCTGATACATGGCTGTATTTTCATGCTGTACACTTTTAAGACATAGCAATTTACATCAAATAAAAGAATGACATTAATAGAGTATGCAGTCCCCTCCTCCAAATTGCCAGAGGATTATTTTTTTCAAGACTTCTAGAATGAGCTCTGTCTATTAATTAATCACAGAGGAAATAATAGTGAGAACATGGCAGCTCTCTCATACAAAAATCAGGTAAATTATCACTTTTCTTGTAATATTTGCCTTGCAAATTCCTCTAAGACCTGTTATCCAAACTCAAGCTTTGGTAGTTATTAAAAGAAATAGAAGCTCAGGACAATTCCGAGAGAACATTCGTACTTCTTGATGTGAAACAAATTATTCAACTCAAATAAATTTGCCTATAAGATCTCAAAAGTCAATATCAGTTTTACCTCAGGGGCAATAGACATAGCATTAATTTTGGAAATCTTTAAGAAATTGAAGGTATCAAGGGACTGAATTATAAATCAAAATTGTAGAATCTTGTGACTATCTTGCTGGTGAAGGGATCAGGTATCATATCACAGCGTGACTTATTTAAAATGCAATAATATTTACAGATAATGAGCTAACAAGGTTTGGGGATGATTATAATTGTAAGAAAATGTGTGCACGCTTTTATAATAATTATATTCAATAACTGTTTTTCCTACCAGGAAATGATCAGTTATGTCAATGAAAACAGTCACACTGACAAAGCTTTTTATAGTTTATGAATACCAACGCTGCTGAGAACTAAAAAGAATGGGGGAAAGGGAGGAAATACCAGGGAAGAAATACCGAGTGGAGTCATCAGTTAGCAAAGAATTAAAGGCACCATCAGTAGAATTTTTAAGACTGATTTAAGTATCTAATTAATTTATTCACAGTATTTTCTTCACCTTAGGTGTTCAAGTTGGACATGTATTTTTATTCCTTTAGAAAGAGAAATAACCTTGTCATTTGAACACAAACTTTAAGAAATGAGTAGTCATTTGGAAAGCCTGCAGGTATAACCTAAGGATCATTCTTATGACGTAAGTTCAACCCCCCTGCGACTGTTGCATAAGATTCTGGACCCTGCAGTACTGTGGATGCAAATTAAACTTGTCACTTCTAATCTTTACATTTTGCTACCAGAAGACCTAGTCTCTTTGGAAAATTTCTTTCTATTCAATATTTGTTCTTTGAGGTATTTCATGAGCACCTCAAAATAATTATTTTAAAAATTATGAAACAAAATTTCTTTGAACTCTCATATTGTAAAAGGGTCACAGGAATTATCTGGTACATTGTTATCACTTAGAGATAAGGAAGGTGAGAGACATGATCCTAAAACAGCCTCTAAAGAAAAAGAACTTCAAAATAATCAGCTCCAGAATGCTGGACTTCCATTCAGCATACGCACTGGGCCCCCCCTGTGACGGATACCCTGCTAAGTGCCAGGCCCCAGGAGTGAACCAGCCAGAACTGCAGACGAGACCTCTGCTTAGGAGATTCCCGGATATGCCTGTTTTCACTCACACTGCTACTGGCTCCATTTAGGTCCCTGTCAGGTTTTCATTTCTGCTATCGTTCTTATTTCAGCTGACTTCATGTACTCTAGAGTTTCAGTAAGACAACTTCAATCTATTTTAGAAAAAATATGGGGTAGAAATATGTAAATGACACATTTACTTAAATGTTTATTGATACAACAAAGTATTAAAGCATGTATTAATAGCTACTTGATTAAATTAAGAAGTCAAAAAAAATTTTTTAATGGAAAACAAAGTTTTGTGACTCAAGTTTCAATCAATAGCTAACTGTATAATTAACATATAAACCTCAGGGGAATCATATTTTCATGGTGAAGTTTTGTGCATCTCCAATAAGCCAGTGAGGCGGACATGTTTTGGGCAGTGAATGGAGGCTATCTAAATTCATGTTCACATGTACCTGGCTTGTGTATGTCAGTTCTGGCTTTGTTACATTTATTTCAATGTAAGTAGCTACTGAAAATAAACTATATATGAAATAAAGGATAAAAAATCAAGATTGCAGAAACACCCGCACCAACTATGCTACTTTGGACGAGGCCTGCCATGGCATTGCTGGATGAGGGGTTATAAGGAGAGAAGAGGGGGGAATTTGAGGCAAAGCCCAAGTCCATTTTGAGAGATTCTCCCTTTTTTGAGAGATTTGCCATTTTGTTACATTTGTAATAGGGTCGATATTATTTTCTGATTTCCTTAAAGAATAATAAGGTTATCTACTTCTTTTTCAAATATCCCTAAGATATCTGGAGCATTTTTATATCTATTTATTAGAAATTTAGTGGAAAACAAGATCTTATGTCACAGTCCAACAGCACGTTATCAAGGACCGATGGAGAAAGGTGACTTGTATCAACACCTGCCACATCATAACGCTTATCAGGGGAAAGAACTGAGCGGCGCCTCAGAGTGGTTGTAGCCTGTTCCCATCTTTAAAATAAATAAATGGTCTATAGTATCATATAGGCACTTTTTAAAACCTAACATGCCTGTGATGTTTTTCTCTCTTTCTCCCAAGGTCTCCATGGAAGTGACTAAAGATCACTTGTGTTCCCATACTATTTAAAACAATGGCTCGGAACCAGAATCTATAGTAAAATGGTGACTCTTGTCCTGCTGCCTATGATTCACATTTGTGTTCTTCACTAACTATGTGATTTTTATTTTGAGTTAATTCAGGTGAATACTCCAAATGACTTCAGATTCCTGCCACATAGAAAATTAAGGTAGGCTCTTGGATTCTTGCCTCAAAGTTAGCCACAATAAAAACTATAGGAACAAATATGGATTCCAGAAAGTGACAAATAAAAAGAGGGAAGTGGGGAAGGGGGAGGGCAGGAGGAGACTTGGGCTGGGCTAAACTAGCAAACTGAGTAGGGGCGGGGTGGTGGAGGACGCCTAGAGGCCGAAGGGAGAGGACAGTTCACAGAAAAGCTGTGTAAATTTACATACCATGTCTGTTCCTTCCTATGACTCACGCATTAATAGCTGGTTTTCCTGTAATTTAAAACTCTCCACCAAAGGCCTCTCTTCACTGCTTGTTTAAGCAGCAGAGATGCAGACAATGTGTTGAATATTCTGCAAGTTTATATAACATTCTTCTCTGTCCATAAGGAAAACCTTTCGGTAGAGTCCCACCCCCACCCCGTCACTGTCCCCGTAGGCGCGTGATTCATATTACAGAAGTACAGGAAATGAGAGCATGGCAATTTAGGATGACGCAACTCAG
>NW_003852451.1:5340352-5366305 GCF_000181295.1 Otolemur garnettii
CACAGGAAGTGAGAGCATGGCAATTTAGGATGACGCAACTCAGACACAGGAAGTGAGAGCATGGCAATTTAGGATGTCACAACTCAGACACAATTTTAAAATTTCCATTGCTCCTCTGATTGTCTGCCTTGTCACTTATCCAGACTGCTCAGCTCTTTTTCACCTGTTTCCCACATTGTGGATACTGAAGCTCTCAGCAACAGAATAAGCAGTTATGTTTCTGAATGGTAGTGGAGTCCAGAAAAATGTGGAAAAAGAAGCAGACTAAAAATTTTAAAGTAATCACTATACTTTGTAAATATCCACAACCCTTGATAATCAACAATTCTTTAGCCATACTTAGAAAATATATATTTAAAAATAAAGGATTCCGGAGCTTTCTTGGCAGATTTCCCATTCTAGATCTCATCTATTTTTCTTACATAGATAACGAACTTGCCATCAGTAAGTATATAGAAAATTTCACTACAAGTAGTTTACAAAACTTTTCTCATATTTACCAAGGAATCTACGATGAGCATAGACAACCATGACAGAAATACACACATTTAAATCCCATTTTTTTTTTCATTTTAATAATAGTTATTACATAGCTGGGATTCAGGCTTTTATTTTTAACTGCCATTATCTTAATCTGCAGCTGCACACTCTAATATGGTAACCATGTGGCTATTTAAATTAAAATTAATTAAAATTAAATGAAATTAAAAATTCAGTTCCTCAGTCTCAGTAGGCACATTCCAAGTGCTTAATGGCCACATATGGCCAGTTCTCTATTAGACGGTGCAGATGTAGAGCATTTCCACAGTGCAGAAAGTTGCACTGGACACTGCTCTGGTCTTCAGAGACACCAACCATGAGGACAGACTAACTGCCTGGGCCACAGCCTGGCTGCCCTGCCGTTCTGGCATATGGGGCAAATGATTACTTCCATGAGCACACAAGTGTTATGTCAGTTAAGACATTTACCTATCTCTAACTACCTATTTTCTGACTTTATTAGGTTATTTCTTAAGATGGCACCATGGAGTGCCTTTGCTAGCTCAAGAATGTTTGACGGTTTCCAATACAGCGAAGATCAGGTCGGCTCATCCAGAACAAGCAGAAGGAGAAGCTGACAAGTTAGGCAGGGACCCCTCAACCAGCAACTGACAGACTGCAATGACCCTGAGCTGCCAGGACAACCTCTAGTGGGGGTTAGATTTGTGATTCTGAAGTCTTTCAGAGTCACAGAACTCTCAAAAATCCTATAAAAGAAACAGACCTTCTTATCACTTAATTATGCAGATCATCTCAGCCACTCACAACCCCTTGGCTGAGAGAGAACCAGCATTTTCCTGGGGAAGCACTGCTACGCAGATGTTTCAGGAAGGGATAAGCTCTGATATCCAGGAGGGAGGTTTGCTTGACCAGGGACCTGCACTCTGCCCACGCACAGAGTGGTCCGGTGCAGGCTCTTGGTTTTCTACTTTGGCATGCTAGAAACGTCCTCACAGTAAACGGGCCAAGCAATAAATAAAAATAGAGGGAATATTCACAAGCCTATGTTTAATAATTTCACTGCCTTATTTTCACTGTTATAATTATACAACTGAAAAGTAGTAACAAATTCTAAAAGACAGAAGCCTGCAGGTTCTTGAATAAGATGTTTTCCTAAATGTGTGCTATTATACTACTAGTGACAGCAAATAAATTGTTTCCTCTTTGTATACTTTCTAGCTTGCTGAATCAGTACTATAATCAATAGTAGCTTAAAAGAATTAATATAACCATAAAAAGAAAAGCACTTTATATCCCATCTGGCTGTTGGATTATCAAAGATAAAGGAAAATTATTCATCCCATATTTTTATTAAGAATTATTTTCAAGATGAATTTTTTTTCTAGTCTCCTGACACTTCTAAAAGTAAATACAATTATTCAAACAGGTCAGAGTAAATCTGTATAAGCTATCTTCATTAATACAATTTATGCTTAAGTTATAATTATCTCAAACACCAAAAGCCACAAGCCACTCACTTTTTTTTTTTTTAAAGGAAGCATGAAATAAGGTTTATCGAGGAAGGAAAACATAGGTTTACAGAATAAGGTTTATAGCAAGAGAGTTCACCATGGACGGCGACGGGTCCCCATTGTTGTCACAAAGGCCAAGCCACCTGCTTTTTGTAAAGAATTATGACATATTCTTTTACTCAACAGAAATCAGGTTTTTACCAACTCCACTGTGTCATCTCGTATGAACCAGGACAGAGACAAGCAGACACAGAAGCTAAGTAATTAATCAAATATAACTGCATTCCCAAATCCCAATATAATGTTAGAAATATGTATTTATGTTAAGACTAAAATATCTAAGTTTGTTATACTTAGTATAAATTTTTTCTTGTCACTTGACATTTTCACATAACAAATTCACTTTCTAACGAAGGTAATTAAAAGGAAGATAAGAAGGATAGTCACCCCTTTCCTCCAAGGATTGTTGGGTAAGTTTTAACAATAAGGTTATTGCCAGCTTTCTCTTGAAAAGTTCAACAGATGAGTATCACATGACTGCTCAAGACTTAGACAAATTTGATAATAATTTGAAAATATTTTAAAAGTAAAATGCTAATGAGTCTTCCACTCCTGCTACAGAGGAGAGAAAAATAGTTAATTTTAATGTTCCTTTCTAAAACAAATACTTTCATGAATTCCTGAATCTGACAATTTTATTGTTAACATAAAGGCATGTGTTATTAATTATGAACAATTCCTAAATTTGCCTTTAGACACAAGCACTGTACTTTTTTCGCTAAATGTGTTAGTTGCTTAATTTAACTGCTATTTGGACAAAACCTTTCATTCTCCTTAACCTGACGTGATGCTCATATGTGTGCAGCGGCTTTGCTGTGTGTAGGCACAGAAGCCCTTTCAGCTGATAAATATCACCAAAAGCAAAGTCAGTGATAACAAAAATAATTAAATAGCAGAAGCCCTTAGAGATCAGCATTCATCTTTCAAATTAAATGTAAAAGCCTTCTCCAGTTAAGAGATTGGCAAGTTTTTACAAATAACATCAGTGAGCCTTTTAGAAAGAAACGCAACCACATTAGAATGGAGTCATTAGGCAATACATTTATTTTGAAGCCAATTAACCTTTTGTCAGAAAAATGTCTGCACTGTACCAGCTTCGGCGGCGGGGTCAGCCTCTAACAGGGCGCGTGTGACAGCCGAGCCGCCTGCCAGCGGCGGCCGGGAGGACGGGCTGGGAGCGGCCCTCTTTTGTATTCCACTCTGCGTTTCCTGGGCGCACACAATCTTGACCTATCCATTTAGGTAATTAAAGCTTCCATTTGGAAGTGTCCTGCAGGAAGGTGAAATTTGGGGGAGATGAATGGCTGTTGCTCTCCGCATCCAGCCGCCACTTCCATCATTTGATGGACTGCCTGAAACAGGCAGAGCTGCCGGCTTCGCATAAAAATAGAGATGAATGGGCCGCAGACAATTCTCCAAGGCAAAGCAACTCTGTCATTTCCTTTTTTGCAGGCTATAATTTAATTGTTAGTCAAGGTGGACGGCTGACGCAGGGGGCTTTCTCCAAGAGCTTACCTACCATCTCCAATCTGCTGAGAAATCGCTCCGGCTTATTTACTTAGCAGCCAAGTTCGTTTGGCACTGGGAGATGTCACTTGGGTAAGCGCAGCTGGCGGCACAGCTGTGCCCTGACTTACCTTCCAGGCTATTTTGTTTCCTTTCGAATCATGCTCAAGGGCAATTGGGAAGTCTCCTCTCTCGTAGAATTTTCGAAATGCTGTGGGCTTGGTTGGTCTTTCTTTAAATGCCCCTGCAACTGGAGGGCCTCTCACCTTAAAGGAAAAAAAAAAAAGTAGGTTTTAAGATATACTAAAAAATTCCCAATGAAAAGATTCTTTTTTTTTTTTTTTTAAGATTTCAGTTTGTGTAAAATATGCTGGAAGATAAAACCACATTATTTCATGAAGAATGGAAGATCTTATGTCAATACAAACATCTGGAAGAAATTATTTTATAATCTCTATTAAAAGTCTACTTTATTTCAAGCTATTTTAGAAAGCTTTCCTAGAAAATGTCATTTAAAATATCACTTCATAAGGAAGAAAAGCAAGACTTCATGTTTAAGGCAAACATTTCAATAAAGGTATCTATGTTCAGAATGGTAAAACGTTTAAAATTTCTTATAATTGAAAATTCTAATCTGAAGTCTGATATCCTTTGTGGAATACTGAAGTAATACATTAAATTTTTTTTTTAGTCTTTCTATATATACATAAAATGGTGGGATATGTTTTCATTATATGAATAGTAGCAACAAAACTATAGAAATGTAATATACAATTAATTATAAATGAGAGCATTTGGGGGGAACAAAGGTAGTCTGTTATTGTGTGGACAGCATATGTACATCCATTAATCTGTCTACTAACACACAAGAAGATAACATTAGAATAGATGAGAATCTTCTACTTCTGAAACTGAAATTTTCCTAATGCAAGAAATATTTCCTATGGAGTTATTCATATTGAGTACATCTTTTAAATCTGCATTATTTACACTGGAGCTTATACTCTAGGTTATACAATTCAAACTGATAAGTAAATTCTTCAGTAAATTAGAGTCTACCATATTGTTCCTTAATACGGTCTGATACGTTCTTTACATACTGTCTTCCATTGCTTGTAAGTAAAAATGTAAACACTAGTCATTTCATATACTAATTAAATAAAATCATGGTTATTTTGCTAATACTTAATATGGATAAGAGACATATAATTTAACTTACTATTTAAAGTTATTTGATGTTAATTTTTAATATTTTTATCAACACTTTAATTTTAATACATTAAAGTTTATCAAAAATAATATATTAAAATAATGAATGATAATATTAGACATGAAAACTACATCATACCTAATGCATATGTAAAGAAATATTATTTGAAACTGAGTGGGATATTAAGAAATGTCGTCTTAACATGATTGGCCCCTGAGGTGGTGTTGAAGGGTGAGGTAATAAGCATAAAGGCTTTCGTCAGAGTTTAGAACTGACTCCACTACGCGGCCCGTTATTCCCAGTATCTGGTTACATAAGTAAAGTTCTAATTGAAGGGAAACTGGGCGTCACCAGCAGGAAACAAGACTTCCCCTTACTCATTGAAGATTCGGTTGCATGGACTTCTGAACAGGCTGCCCATGTGGTCTCCACTGACACTGCTGGGCTTTTAGGCCCCCTCACTGTTCCAGTGGAGATGAAATTGCCAGTGCTTCATTTTAAAAGCTGAAATATAGCTGCTATTCACACATTTTGTTTATCACCTGCTAACCAACCTTTTCAGATTTTTCTAGTCAAGTAATTATTTTTGCCATCCATAGTAAGCCTCCTACTAATTGGCCTAAAGTTTGCTTGAGAGTATCAATCTTTCTCCCTTTTTCTTAGCATTTTTTTTAAAATCAATTTCTATTTTCTTTTGTCTCTTATACTGAATATATTCTAATCTCTCTTATTCTGAACTCAAAATTCTGAATGTGCAAAATTGTGAAGGAATGAACATATTTCTAAGAAGGCCTGGAAAGCTTCTTATAAACTTTTTTCTTGCAACAGATTTTCATGCACCTCTACAGAAGCTACTCCATGACTCTAATTCCATGGAAAGTCTTTATTTAAAAGAGGAATTTACAAAAGCATCCAGAGAAATATGTCATCACTCTGCAGTGAGGAATTGTTTTCATGAGTCTCTGTTTCAGCTATTTATATATCTGTCACATGGTCACAAAACTAATAATAAGAAGGAATTTAAGGCTCTCTAAAATTCTTCATCATATAACATTTAGATTCTGCTATAGATCCATTCTAAATTAACTCTTTGCAGCTCAAAAGTTGTAATTTGTAAAACCACTTAGAATGTCCCAGATCTCTCAGTTTATTGTGGTACCACCTAATTTTATGCAGATGCCTTGTCATTACGGCCCTAGAGAATCCTTTTTCTGTTCCAAATACACATGTATCCACCCATGCTTTGTAAAAGGACATAATATAATTCATTCCAAATAATTCCAAAAATCTGTACATGAAAAATCAAGTGAAATAACTGACTCTGGAATGGTAATAAACATATTAGAAACCACATTAAAGTTATAGCTTCACTAAACAACTTCTAAAACAAGCAAAAATACTGTTGAAAATTCTTAGGCAAGTTTCATATTTGTAGAAGAAAAAACATTGTAGATTTGATTTTATGTCTTAAGAATTTTATTCCAATTTATTATAAATAATATAAAGCAAATAAGGAACCATAAATCAAACTAGATTTGTGGGGAAATGCAATTAAGATTTGCCTGAATGGTGGGGGCAATCTGTAAACCAATTAGGAAGAATGGATGTTGCAGCAGAATGCTTTTAATAAAATCTAATGCACTTGGGAACCAATCTATTGAATGCAGTTTGAAATGGCTACAAATGACAGAGTACTTTCCATGCCTGCTTTTACTGAATGCGGTGTAATGGATTCAGGACTTAGATCACAGTGTTTGTCACATGGTCACAAAACTAATAATAAATAAGAAGGAATTTAAGCTCTCTAAAATGCTTCATCATATAGTTTGGCAATTTCCTTTTCATTGCTTTTATTCTTTAGCGTAAACTAGAGCTTCTAAAAAAAGACTTTTATATCAAGCAGGAAATCTACATTATGTTACTGTAATTGGTCCATTTAGCCAACTCACTAAAACATTGAAATAAGATACAATGATAATAATTTCTTATTTTCATCAACTTGAACCTGAAATTTTGATTCATGAAAGCACTACTATTGTACAGTTGGTGGGCAATACCTGCGCTGCCTCTGACTTACTTAGATAATGTATTCTTATCCAGCACTGATCAATTTGTTACCATCAGCCTAGGCTTCCGAGTGAGAAGTACAGTGTCTACCCAATTGTAATTGCGTTTATACAGCAGAGATCTTACAATACCCACGGTCATCAACTGACCAGGAAAGTGCTCACAATTTTAATTATTATAATAACCTAATTTTATTGTAGTAGAAAATAGAGCATCTCAACAACAAAAGTGAATTCACACTGCTAGATGACATAATGATAAGTTTTAACAATGTAACACTTTAATAATGTTAGATCATCAAATATGAAATGTCTAGTTTTGAATCCAAAGTTTAGTTTATTCTATCTCAAAGAGGAAGCAGTAGGATTAATCAAAGCATGAGTCAGCATAGTTCTGCCATCTTAACAGTAGCTGGTTTATGCCAGCAGTGGAGAAGCCTGAAGAACAAGTAGTGATGAAACTGAGAAAGGCATTTTCCAGGGCTTGTTAAGAACTGAATATTTTGGCTTGGCACCTGTGGCTCAAGCAGCTAAGGCGCCAGCCACATACACCTAAGGTGGTGGGTTCGAATCCCCAGCCTGGGCCCGCCAAACAACAATGATGGCTGCAACCAAAAAATGTCCAGGCGTTGTGGCGGGCGCCTGTGGTCCCAGCTACTTGGGAGGCTGAGGCAGGAGACTCGCGTGAGCCTAGGATTGGAGGTTGCTGTGAGCGTGATGCCATGGCACTCTACCCAGGGGGATAGCTTGAGGCTCCATCTCAAAAAAAAAAAAAAAAGAACTGAATATTTTTCCTTATAAAAAGTGGTCCAAAGCCTGGAAGAAGTGGGTGGTAGTCAGTTGGTTCAAGGCTTGATGAGTATGGCGGATGACAGTTTCCAAGTCCAGCTTCTGTATTTGAGCAGCATTGTTTGAGTGGCAGCATTGTCTTGGAGAAGGATTGGCCCATCTTTGTTGACTGATCTTGGCTGCTTAATCACAAGCATCCTCAGCATGTTGTTCAACTGGTTGCAGTAGACATCTGCTGTAATGGACTGACCAAGGCTCCATGAAGCTGTGGTGGATAATCCCAATGCTGGACCACGAGACAGACACCATCAGCTTTTTCTGATAAATATGAGGTTTAGAACTGTATTTAGGCACTTCATCTTTATCCATCCATTGTGCCAAACACTTGCAAATGTCAAAAACAATCCACTTCTCATTGTGGAACTATATGGTGTAGAAATGGTTTGCCATTACATTGGGACAGAAAAGAAAGATAAGCTTTGAGTTGACTTCTCACATGACACTTGTTTAATTCATGTAGAACCCAACTATCCAGGTTCTTTATCTTGCAGATTTGTTTCAAACAGTCCAATATTTTTAGAATAGTAACGTCATGAAACAGCAGTGTCAAACCTTGCTGCTAATTCACGTGTAGGCAGAGACTGATTTGCTCCCACTACGGCTTTCAGCTCATCATCATCCACTTAGGTCTCAGGCTGTGCACATGGCTCATTCTTAAGATTAAAATCACAGAATAGAATTTCTCAAACCATGAAGATACTATGAATCCTTCCCAAACACTTTGTTGATATTTTGAGCTGTTGTGCTCTATATTTATTCCACTATGGAACTCATATTCGAAAATAACATAAATGTTTGTCTCATCTATGGTTTCACAAAAACTGCTGTTAAAAAACAAAAAAAAAACCTTGAAAGATAATTCCAAGCAAAAACATGCATTTGAAAGGATGAATACTTTTACAATTAAAACAAAAAGTGTCAAAGTGAAATGTCATAGCTATCAACTGTCGAACTTAGTACTTAAGGAAATTGGACATTTCAGACTTAATAACCTAATATAACACCGTATCATCATAGTAAGAGCCAGCAAAAGATATGAGCCTTATTTATCAAAAATATATACACGCATACCTCATCTTATTGTGCTTCACTTTACTGTGCTCTGTGGGTAGTGCATTGGTTTTACAAATGGAATGTTTGTGGCAACCCTGCATCAAGCATGTCAACCAGTGCCATTTTTCCAACACTGTGTGCTCATTTCTAAGTCTATGTCATGTTTTGAAAACTGTCACAATATGTCATAATTTTTCCTCATTATATCTGCTACAGTGATTTGTGATCAGTGATTTGATGTTACTATTGTAATTGCTTTGGGATGTTGCAGAGTGCAGTCATGGAAGATGGAGAACTTGATTGATAAATAAATGTTTATCTTCTGCTTGTCCTTGGGCCTCCCTATTCCCTGAGACACAGCAATATTGAAATTAGTGCAATTAATAACCCTATAATAATGCCTTCCCATGTCCAAGTAGAAGGAAGTGTTTCTGTCTCTCATTTTAAATCAAAACCCAGAAATGATGTAAGCTCAGTGAGGAAGGAATGAAAAGCCAAGATGAGCTTAAAAGCTAGGTCTCTTGTGCCAAACAGCCAAGTTGTGAATGCAAAGGAAGCGTTTGTGAAGGAAATTAAAAGTGTTACTCCAGTGAACACATGAATGATAAGAAAGGGAAACAACCTATTGCCGATAGGGAATAAATTTTAGTGGTCTAGATAGAAGATCGAACAATCCACAACATTTCCTTAAGTCAAAGCCCAACCCAGAGCAGGGCCCTAACTCTCTTCAATTCTATGAAGGCTGAGAGAGAGGTGAGGAAGCTGCAAAAGAAAAATTTGAAGATGGTAGAGGTTGGTTTGTGAGGATTAAGAACAAGAGCCATCTCTAGAACATAAAAGTGCAAAGTGAAGCAACAAGCGCTGAGGGAGAAGCTCCAGTAAGTTATCCAGAAGCTCCACTAAAGTCACTGTGAAGATGGCTACACTAAACAACAGATTTTCTGTAGACTAAATACCTTCTATTGGAAGTAGATGCTGGACTTTCATAGAGAGGAGAAGTCAATGCCTGGCTTCAAACGACAGGCTGACTTTCTTGTTAGGGGCTAATGCAGCTGCTCATTTTCACTTGAAGCCAGGCCTCATTTACAAATTTGAGAATACTGGGGCCCTTAAGAACTATGCAAAATCAACTCTGCCTGTGCTCTAGTAAGGAAACAACAGAGCCCAGATAACAGCCAATCTGTTCACATCCTGGCTACTATTTTAAGCCCACTGTTGAGACCTACTGCTCAGCAAAAGATGTATTTCAAAATATTTCTGCTCATTGACAATGCATCTGATAACCTAAGACTTCTGATGAAGATGTACAAGGAGATGAAAGTAATTTTTATGCCTGCTAACACAGCATATGCTCTGAAGCCCATGGTTTGAGGAGTATTTTCAACTTCCAGATAACACTGTTTAAGAAATGCATAAAGCTATAGCTTCCATAGATAGTGATTCCTCTGAGGGATGTGGGCAAATTAAATTGAAACCTTCTGGAACAAACTCACCATTCTATATGCCATTATAAAAACATTTGTGATCTCATGGGAGGAAGCTCAAAATATCATCATTAACAAGAATTCAAAAAAGTTGATCAATCTTCATGGATGACTTTGAAGGGTTCAAGAATTCAAGGAGGAAGTAATTAGCAAGAGAACTAAAATTAGAGGTGGAGCATGAAGATGTGACTGAATTGCTACAATCTCATGATAGAACTTTAATTGATAAGGAGCTGATTCTCATGGATGAGCAAAGAAAGTGGTTTCTGGAGATGGAATCTACTCCCGGTCAAGATGCTATGGGCCCTGTTGAAATTACAAGAAAAGATAATGACAAAACCCCACAAATTTAGTTGATAAAGCAACAGTAGGATTTGAGAAGACTGACTCCAGTTTTAAAAAAGTTCTACCATGTATAAAATGCTATCAAAGAGAATCGCATGCTACAGAGCCATCTTTCATGAAAATGACAGCCAATTTATGGGGCAAACGTTGCTGTTGTCTCATTTTAAGACATTTCTACCACCACCCCAATCTTCAGCAACCACCATCGTGATCAGATACCAGCCATCAAAATTGAGGCAAGATGCTTTATTAGCAAAAAGATTTTGAGTCGCTGAAGGTTCAGATATCTTTCACATTTTTTAACAGTATTTTTATATTAAGGTATATGCACATTATTCTTTTAGGCATAACACCATCGCAGACTTACATGCACTTGGGAACAAAAAAAATGCACATGACTCTATTGCACTATTTGGTTTATTGTGGTAGTTTAGAACCAAACTTGTAGTCTCTTCAAGGTACCCCTGAGTATATAGCCAGGCTCTGCACAGTGACGTTTCAGTCAACCTCAACCGCATCTATGCATGCAGTGGTCCCGTAAGGTTATACTACCAAATTTTCACTGATTTTTTTTTTTTTTTGAGACAGAGTCTCACTTTGTCACCCTCAGTAGAGTGCTGTGGTTTCATAGCTCATAGCACCCTCAAACTCTTGGCTCAAGTGGTCCTCTTGCCTCAGCCTCCTGAGTAGCTGGGACTACAAGCATCTGCCATAACACTCAGCTATTTGTTTTCTTGCTTGGCTACTTTGTAGAGATGGGTGTCTTGCTCTTGCTCCTGGTCTTAAACTCCTGAGCTCAAGCAATCCACTTGCCTTGGCCTCCCAGAGTCCTGGGATTACAAGTGTGAGCCCCTGGGCCTGGCCATGTTAGATATGTTTAGATATACAAATACCATGGTGTTACAACTTTTACAGTCATCAGTACAATAATGTTGGCACGCGTTTGAAGCTCAGGAGCAACAGGCTACACTGCTAGCATCAGCGTGTAGTAGGCTATGCCATCTAAGTTTGTGTAATTACACTCTGATGTTTGCACAAAATTGCCTAACAATGCATTTTCAGAATGTCTTCCTATTGTTAACAGCTGCATGACAGTATTTCACTAAATATTCAATATGTAGATAGACATATTATAGAGTCTTTAAAAATCAGGCACTACATGTAACAATGGGTGGCAGGGAAAACTTCAAATGGTTTGGGTCACACATCTTAGGAAGATTCTTCAGTCACTCTCTACCAGGATGGCCCAGCGTCAGGAAAATGGAGAATCAGTATGAGCATCCAGGTTTTATTGCACTGGTCTAAACATAAGATGACAAAAGCCTTAAATTAAATCAGGGTGGCATTGAAAATAATAACAAAATGCCCTGAATACTGTGTGCATTGTTTTGCCAACATTATTGCTATCTATGTTCAACAAAATCATTTGAAATGAGGTTAAAGACAAGGAAATAAAAGAGATTAAATAATCTGTTGGAAATCACAGTGTTAGTAATTACTAGAAATCTATTTACAATAGACAATCTCTGGGTCTCTATAGGACATATCCTATAGGAAATATAGGAAAATTTAGGAAAAAATCTGAAGGAGAATTATCTAGGGCAAAGGAAAGCTAGAGGCAGAGATGGAACTTCGATTTTAGACTACAAAGTTACAAAGAGTCTATTTATTTAAATCATGTAAACAAGAAACTACAGAAGGCTTGCAGGAAAATCTTATTAAAACACTTAGAATTTCTCCACTTTTTAATAATTTTGCACTTTCCCTTCTAAACATTTTAAAAGCATAATACTGCAAATACCACATTTTTATAATTTTAGGTCATTTCCACTTAGTATACTTTTTTACTTAGGGTAAGATGTCTTGATGTTGTTGCTACTGATATCAAAATTTCATTTTTCATGGCCAAGCAATAGTTGTTCACCAACTATTTGGAACTTACATTATTTCTATTTTCTATTTTTTGTCTACTGTAATTACACTGTATAAATATTTCAGGCGTATGACATATTTTGTATTTTTTTAGAACTGAGTCCCCTATAGGAAATAATAAAGGTAAAATTTTTGTATATTTTATGATTCTCGATAAAATTATTTGGTAATCAAAAAAGAGATCAGGTCTTCCTCCTTTGGTTCCATTTAGATGACTATGTTTAACTGATAAGATTGAACGTTTTCTCACCTTATGCCCACATTTCTGAATGTATGTCTTTTCCACACTAATGTCAATTTGTGTGAACTCTTCATGCTGAAAGATATTTGGTACTAGTTGTGTTTACTGAAATTATTGCTTTATCGTTTTTGTTCTCCATTTAGTTAGCATTTAAAAGTTTTACATTTTTTGTAGGGAAGTCTCTGTCTTGACCTTATTTGTCCTTTTTTCCTCCACCTTTGCTGTCCCAAGATCATTTCTCTGTGTGCTGCACAATGAATGAATATTCTAGCAGGCTAATTAAATCATATCTCTCTTTTGCTTAAAACCCATAAATGATTTCCCATTGACATGCTGCACAAAGACATTTGCAAGCTGGCTGTCAATCTCTCTAGTCATTCCAACAAAGGCACCACAATCATTCGTCAAACCAAGATTCTGGCCATCTTAAGTATGCCCTGTGTCTCTTTGGTGTCTGTGATTTTGCTATTCCATCAGCCTGTAATTCTATCTTGCACCCTTACTCCTTTCTTTTCTCCTTAATAACTACTATTGACTTACCTTCAAGACTCAGCACAAACCTTACGTAACAAACCACAGACCTGCCCTGGAGTGGGTTTAGATTCTTTCTCATGATAAACTTGCAAAGCCTGTGGAACTAGAGTGGCCATCAGACAACCGGGCAATCTGTACAGGGATTATAAACCACTGACAAAGTTGGCTGTGATCAAGAGATAGGTTTGACCTATGGAAACTGGAAACTTTTCCCAAAGGGGGAGGTATATTGTGAGAAAAACAGTGAGAAACTAAGACATTACCTGGATGTTTAAAAATGTATTCCATAGAAGAACAGGAAGAATAGTCAGAATGGGAGCAAGAAAATGGGAAAGGGATGATATCACAGGAATGAATAAATGAGAGAATCAAGTTTATTTTTTGGTTTTGTTTTTTAATAATATAGGGAGATCATTAAGAAAAAGTTTGAATGTATCTTTTGAAAATTAAAAAGCACTACTGGCACGATGTGGGAGAAGCCAGACTGTTTTGCGTTAAGGTGTGAATGTAGATTCAGGTATATTCTATAGGAGCCAGTCCACCCTTTGGGATGTCCAAATCTGAGTTGCTAGCAAGGTGTGATTGTTGGGTAAAGTTAATGTTGATTGGAAGTGGGAACAGAGTAGAAAATTAGTGGACTATAACTGGGAGTTCAGTTACGGAACCAGAATGGATTTTCATGTAGAAGATATGTATAACTAATACACTTATCTAAAACGGCTAGAGGAACTTGTGAAACACAGAATAGGTTTTTCAGTGGTAATAATCTTATAATCTGAATTCGGGGACCTATGGTCGCATAAACTAAACTATTTATTAGAAACAGAGTTTTGAAATTAGCTATAAAATTGATTTTATCTGTATCATTCATTCATTGAAAATGTATTAAATATCTTACATTCACAAGTTACTAGGCTTGGTATTATTGCAGATAAAAAAGACAAGTCCAATGCATTATCCTCAAGATATAGATCATGTAGGAGAAGAGATACGACTATCCTTCAGAATCTGCAATAGAAATAAGAATGTGGAAAGGTAGGTAGAATCCACACAAGGTAGGTAGAATTCTGCACACTCAGAAGACAAACCCCCTGGATTTGAAGGCAAAGTTCCTTTTCTTTAGGAAGTGCTACTTAGGCTTTACAAAGTGCTTCTACTCTTCAGTGGATCCAGACAAAAATACATTGTTATTTCCTATAAACTGAATTCTGTGCCATTTTAATTATCAACAGTTATCAGGGGATTATGTTGTCATTCTCTATATTTATCCATTTACCATCTTTGTAGTTAGTAACAGTAAAATCAGAATTTATCTGTCTGAATTTTGATTTCCTAGATTTATGTAATTATCGATGATTACACTTTTATAATCAAGTTATTTAATATTTACAGTTTTATGATCAGAAGTTCACTGTTGATGAGATCAGTACATTTTTATCTCCTATGTGAAATTTCACACAATAAAATCCAAGTGTCTTATTTTGAAATTCGTTTGTAGAAATGGAAAAGAGTTAGCTCAAAATATAAAGCTTCTGTAATGCTCCAAATAATTTAAATTAGTCTGGAGTACTTGCACAGGCTAGTTTAAATATGACTAACATAAAGACAAAGTAGAATTAATGTACCATATAGCAAATTACATTTAAATTACTGATGTCATGCTTATGCAATGGTTACAGAAAAACAATTTATGATGAAGTTTTAAGATAGGTAGAATAAGAAAGATGTGTTGTTAGTTTTGGATAGTAGTATGCAGTAAAATGACAAATGTTTCAATTAAAAAATTTAGAACATTTTGACAATAGATTAAGCTTTTCTGCTTGACAATACATTCTTCCCTGCCTTGTCTCTAGAAGGCTGTAGGGAGCTCATGAAGATCCAGACTGTCTGGAAGACAGTGCAGTGCAGGCTGGACCCCCGGGCTTGGCTTCCTCATGCATCGGTGTACAGAATTCTACTAACTGACCTCTAAGAATTCTCCTACACCTCTGTAGCCTAACATGCATATTTATTAACTCAACAAACTTTGAGGCCACATGATATTTTCTGAGAATTCACACACTTTCAGAGCTAAGAGGAACTTCAACGAAATAGCACATAACTCCTTGTTTTACTCCTGATAAACTGAAATCCAAATAAGCTATGGAAACATAACCTAGTTTACATTTCAAGGCTTATAACTACCTGCTTTTCATGTGTCCCAGGCTTCTTTCAGGCTAGGATCCAATAACAAATGTGTAGTCCAAATGATTTTTTTAAAAAAGCCTCTGTGGGAACTGTATAATGTTAAGGAAGTCTCAAAGACTGCTGAGTAAATTATGGGTATGTCATTTAAAATTCATAACTAAACTGAAACACACTTGGAAGTAAGATTTTATTTCAAAATATTGTCCATATAGTCTGAACTTGTCCTGAAAACAAGTTAGACAATGAAATCTCTTTTAAATTATTTTTGTTTAAAATAACAGGCAGCAGTGGTCCTTTAAATTCTCCATTTTAGGAGAAAACAGAAAGATTGGTCGCCTTTCCTAACAAAATGAGATGCACAAAAAAAATTTTTTTTGACAGTTAAAGGGTAAAAAACTTTACTTAAAAGTTTCCCTCTTCTTGTAGTTAAATACAGGAAAAGGCCATGTATTCAAGTGCCCAGTTGTGATTCTCGCTATCAACTTGTCTCTGTGAGTCATCAGAGACTTCAATTTAGACTGTGCTATTTACCATCTGTCTTGTAGAACTGATAAAACGTCTAAACGACTGAGACAGCTTGGCTAATACACTGTCACACCCAACACTAAGGCCAGAGAAACGAGTGAGCTAGCTGTGAAAGAGAATATAAACAGGTAAGAGTAAAGAATAAAATATATTCCACTCTTCTAATGCTTTTAACATTGAAAGATGGTAAAACATTTATATCTAAACATATATAGTCTGTATCTTGCAATCGAGTTATTTCTTACTGAATAATTGGAGTAAAATGTTATTTTTGTCTATGTGTATGCTGCTACCATTCACATCTTACATATCATGTGCATTTTAATAGAACATTTGAAAATCTTTGTGTTCTGATGGTGCAAACTAATATTCCTCAGAAAGAACTAGCTATGCAGTAGAAAACAATTTTTAGACCTGTCTACCATAAAAGGTATCTATATTAGTAAAAAAGAGTTCTACTTTCCCATCAATTTACTGGCTCCTTCTAAAACAGTGGTTTTCAACCTTCTTAATGCTTCCTAATGCCACGACCCTTTAATACAGTTCCTCATATTATGGTGACCCCCAACCATAATTGTTGCTACTTCATAACTGTAATTTTGCTACTGTTAGAAATCGTAATGTAAATATCTGATATACAGGATGTATTTTCATTGTTACAAAGGGGTTGAGAACTGCTCTTCTAAAATAAAGCACAACTAACAGAGATGTTAAATACCCTGATTATCATTTAGGCTCTAATGATCAGATAAAGCAAGAAAGAAATGTGCAAAACATAATCAGACACGCAAAGCACACTTGCTACCCCTTAACTGGAAGTGATACAGAAAGAAACCCCAGCTTGGAGGGCGGCCGGTCTGCAGTGTGGTTTCCATGGCGGTCCATTCAACCACGAAGGAAATGTGAAGAACAGGAAAGGAGAGGACAGAATCAGGATCCTCCTGACACGGCCCAAGGACATCAGTGCTGCCTTCGCTATTCACATGCAAAGTGTTCTCATTTTCATTTACTTTTTATATATATCTTTAATAAATATGCATTTTTTTTTCCTGAGCCAGGAATTTTCATTTGTGAAAAGAGGCTAAAGTGAAGTCACTTTGTGAGCAAAATAAAGTTGACTAGTCCACACAGAGATTAAACTCCTGAACTGATTCTCCATTCACCAGACTGAACTGCCCATTTGCGTAACCAGTTCCAGCCAGACACTCACAATCTACCAAACCAGATGCTTTTGTCAATAGTTTTCTTTACATTCACAAGTTTTTTTTTCTTGACTAGTCCTGGTTTATTGTGGATGTATACATAGGATTACATGATTTGTAAGCATGATTTGAAATACATTAGATACTGGATTTTTATACAAGCATTCTGTGCACCCACACACTTCCCTAAGTAATTTACACACAAACTCACACCTCCACCTGCATCAGGAAGGAGGTTTCCTCATATGGCTTTCCTCTGAAGTACAGTACTGTGTCTTTGCCTTTTAAAACACAATGACATATGAATAGCCACAGACAAGAAGCCTCGACTTTAGAAGAGAAACGACATAGGTGGTGCTGAGAAAACGCCTTTCTTTCTAATCTGTTTGTTCTCTCGTACCCACCGATCACTAAACTTCTAAAGTTAATGTGATCTCTAGTATAAAAATGTCCCCTTCTTCATTTCATTCTGAAAATCATACACACGCAATCAGATAAATAAAAATGAAAACAAAACATAAACTTCACTTACTATAGAATTCAGAGAAAAATGACCACCAAAGCTGCTAACATAAGGCACCGGTTACGTGGTAGGGAAGAGAGAGAAGGAATACAGTGAGCTGTGGTCGAGATCATTGATAGATTCTAGAAAAGGCCAGACAAAAAGTATTTCTGGTGAAGAAAGTCCATGAAAGGCAAAACTGGCATCCTGTGTGCAAGTACTGCGTACAAATAGGGCTCACAGCAAACATCCTTTAATATTTGGTTAGGGATCCCGAGAAGCAGAGGAGGAAGGTCCCCAGAACAATACAAAAACAAGTGGCATTTGCACCTGAGAACAGAGAGGGAACAAGATGTTGGGTCTAGAAACCTAAGCCCAAGACCCAGAAACCAACTTCAAATTAGGGTCTAAGGAAAACCAAAATTTCCTTATTATTTTGAGATTGGGAAGGATTTCTTAGTGAAGAGAACTAAAAGCACACACTAAAAGGGAAAGATGGATAAATTTGTCCACATTAAAATTAGCAGTAATTGTTCATCAAGAGACACAATTAAAAAAAATTAAAAGGCAAGCCACAAAGTAGGTGAAGATATATACAAACATAACTGTTAAAAAACATAGTATTCGGGAGAAGCAAGAATCTGATGTATCAATTCCCATATGAAGGCAGCAGATGATCTAAGTCAAGGGCGGGTAGGGGAATGAGGGAGTGGGGAGGAGCGAGGGGGTTCGGGGGGTCACAGTGTATGGCACACCTCTTGGGAGTGGGACACAATTATAAGAAGGACTTTATCTAACAAATTCAAACTAATTCTTCATACCCTCAATGAATCCCGAACAATAAAAAAGAAACATGCTATTCAAAACATTTAAGCACTCCAACGGATCAGCAGGAAAGAGAAAAAACAACCTAATAAAAGAGCAGGCAATAAATAATAAATTGATGAAAGAGTAAACTTGACTGGCCAATAAAACAAACTCAAAGTGCCTGATGTTATTAATAACCACAGGGTGGAAACAGATTATTAATAACACATCTTTATGCTATAAGATGACAAAGAAGTCCAGATACTACGACATGTTAGAGTCAATGTGGATGGACAGGAATCTCAAACCCGCTAATGTAAATCGTCACTTTGGAAAACCTTCGGCATTGTCCAGTGGAGCTGCATATATAAAAATGCATGTACCCGGTGGCCAAGCAATTGCATTCCTAGGCGTCTCTCATTTTTCTCCATAAGAGAGTATACTGGGCGATGTTTATAAGAATGTTCATAGCAGCATTGTTTGTAAAAGAAAAGTAACAGAGGGAAACAACACAATAGCCCCTAACAAGTAAAGTGAGTGAATAATCAGAGCATTTCTGGAAGACGGACTGTAGTGGTAAAAATGAACAAAGTTACATATTTACCAATGGTTATAGGTCACGAGGGAGCCCTGTGCTAGGAGGAAGGCCAGCTCTCCCCTGATGGTCCTTCCTCAGTGCAGGACTCAAGGGAGAGCTGCACTTAGAGCCCCTGCACTCCTGCCGACCAGCACCTCAGCCTCAGCACATCAAGACTGGTCTCATCATGCTCCTTTAGTCCAGGTTGCCCCTCCTTTTGCATTTTAATTGCCATATGGTTTTGCACATCCTCTTTTCTGAACCCACCTCCTCACCAAATGCTAAAACCCTTGCAGCCTGCCTCTGCAGCACACAGTAAGTCATCAGGAAAACCTCTTTCGCCGCCCCTCTCCCCGTCTCAGGGTCTCTTCACCTCCGGTTCTAACACAAGTGTGACCTTTCCCTAAGGACGCTGTCTCCCCAGCACCGACAGTCTTTTCTCCCTCACATCCATTTTATAGCTCTGTGACTAGAGGGCAAGTGCCTGCCTGCTCTTCCTTGCCACTTCCAGACTGTCCTACAACATACGAATATCTTTAGGGGTGATATGTTTACCCAGGGCTGATTTGTTAGGACTTGTTTATCTGTGGTGCCAGATATTACAAAAAATGTGCACAGATCTTTTTTTGCTAATCAGCTTGTCATGACTCTTAGTGTATTTAATGTGTGACCCAAGACAACTCTCATTCTTCCAGTGTGTGACAGAGGAAAAAAAATTGGACACTGGGGAGCTAGCTGGGTCAGTTGTTTGAGCTCTCGGGGAGACTGACCTGTTCCCTATCCTGTCTAGTCAGGTGTAGTACAAATAACTCAGGCACCCCATAATTTCAACTTCAGCTATCCAATTCTAAGGCTACCACTTCCTATCTTTCAGGCTCAATTCCTCTGATACTCTGATCTGAAAACCCTCTCTATAAAAACCCTAAAAATCCAATGAAATGAAAAATCCAAACCTCATTTTCACTGCCCCTTCCTCCCCATTTCCGCACTTCCTACCTGACAGCGTAAAGCCACCATCAGTATACATAATCTCGCCCTTGCACTCCTGTTCCAAACCCTCCCTCTGTTTGCCGTACTTTGCAAAGGCTGCCTGGATCCAGGTCAGCTGAGTGTAGCCAGAGTAAAACAAGCAATCTCCCCCCTTCCCTACTCCTCACTCAGACTCACTGTGCACACAGGGAACTGCCTCCTAGCTTTTACTTTCTCCTCAAACCTCCAGCATCTCTTCTCCATCTTCAGAAACTGCTAATGTTCTTGCTTAGTGACTGAAGCACAGAAATATGTGAAGAAGACCCCTGACAGCCTCCTTCCATCACATCTGCACACCCGACAGCACATGAGACATCACACAGCACCTTCCTGCAAGTGGATCTTTAGGGGGGATGGACGCCCAGGAGTCATCAGGACTCATCCCTTCCAAAGCTTTCCATGCCCCTCCGTTTAAAACCACACATTATATCCTGCATTCCTCAACTTCCTTCTAGAACAGAATACTAAGGGGGGAAATTTAAACTGAAGACCTGCCATTTATTTTAAATAATCTTTGAAAGAGGTAAACGCACCAGGGTGGCACTAGTACACGTGGAAAGAAGTGACGCTCATTAATCCAGCACACGCGTATCCGCTGGACACTTGCTGTTCTCGGCTCTAGGCGTTTAGGAGTGAACAAGACAAATACCATCCCTCTATCCCCAGAGTTTATATCTTAGAAAGATTAGGCCATTTATAAATTCAGTGTTTAAAATAAAGAGAAAATAACAGACGTAAGAGGACTTTGTTCTGACATAGAAGTATTTGAAAAGATACACGAAGGCTAGAGAAGGAAAGAGGAGTCATAGGTGCTGCTAAGATTTTAATCCTGGGACTTGATTTACAGAAATAGGAAAGTTAAGCCATTGTAAAACAAATGAGGGTCAGTGGGGGAAAGAGCTGGCGAAACCGCTGGAACAGGGCTCAGTTTGGCTTCCAGTCCCGTGAGCACACCCATACGGTCTAGGATCAGCGTCTATATGGAGAGAAGCTGATTCCCAATGAATTTCACACTCCCTACAAAACATGTCTTGAATCGTGTGAAATTAAAAACATCAAGTAATTTGGAAGCAACACGCTAATTCTATTTTCACTATGTACATTCTTGGGGAAAACACTACTTAGAAATATTTTATGTTCATTTACACTAATAAAAAATTCGTCTACCTCTTTAAATATATATGTCTCTCCTTTAGGAAATTTTTCCAGACAATACACAATAATATAAGGGCTGAGGCTTTATAGGCAATAAATCTTGTCATTTTATTTGAGCCATCTAGTCAAATGTAACTCAATATTTTAGAAGTCAGAGTAATTTAAAAGACTTATTCAGATCTCTTCTGGCTTTAAGTTGTCCCTTGATCCACGGCAGAATCAACACAGATGTAGATAAGGCCACTCTTACAGACGTTTTAATGTTAAAGCACTGTTCTTCCAAAAAGCAATTTATATCTTCAGCCTACTTAAGAATGTATAATAAATTTTGTGCAGAGGGAAAATCAGGTTTACAATGGATTGGGGAAAGGGATATACACAGTAAGATTTTAAAAGGGCAGTGCAAATGATTAATGACCCAGAAAGATTGATTTATGAGGAAAGATTAAAAGAATTAACTCCGTATGGAATGGCTAAGCAAAAAATAAATTAAGAAGAAGAAAACCATTTGACTTGCTACAAAACATCAGAACACTCCATTAAGAAATTTAAAATTGGACTAGAGAAGGGAAAATTATTTAAAAAATATAAAGACTATTAATGATTTGGCTTTAAAGACCTATTTTTAAACTCCACTTCCTGTGAAAACAAGATTTGCCAGTCCAACACCATTTCATTCATCCCAACATCATACAAAGGAAACACGTTAGACCTAAAAACACTTGAAACATCATTCGTATATGCTTTACTACTTTTAGAAATTCATACGACAGCAGAATCTCTCTTTATGCAGCTATAAAAGAACTGCTTCCTGTTTGATATCCTAATGTAAGTACTGAGAAATAGTAAACTATCAATGCTAAAGGCTAACTTTATGGTCAGGGTTTCCTCTGTATGCAGATAGACAGATTTAACACATGATCCGAAACTTGCTAAATCCTAACAGCGCCCTCCTATGGCACTTTGATCTTAAAAGTGATCTACATGAATTGACACGCTCTCTGGACAATTGTCTTGGCACAGTTATCTCACCCTGGTTATTCGGAAGGAAATAATTAATGTAAATCACAGAAATTATTTTCCATTGAGGAAGCCCAAGAGACTTATGAGAACAGTCTAATATCTGATAATATATTGAGAGATAATGAAAGTGGTATATGTAAATCGATTCATAACATTTATATGATTTGAAATGAAATCATTTAATTTTCAAATATGTGAATAAAAGTGATGTAAGGAGGCTTCTTCTATGGCTAAACCAAGAATTATTTGATATAGTCGGCATTCCTTTTCTCTTCCTGTACCAAAACTATGTTTTTTGGTGAAACTTATACCTTGAAAGTGGACATGATCATGGATTTTTGTAGTAGTCTTTGGTTTTTCCCTATAAAAGATGAGTTGCTGGTTCCCTATACATAATCGGCATGTTTAAATATTTGATATACCAATACAGTTATGCTATGAAAACTAAATGAAAGAATGTTACGTATTTCAATGAGACTTTGTTACATGGTGTTAGAGGAACTAACAGTGATATAAATATTACAAAAATAATTATCACAAAGCTCATGTTCAATTATTCTGAAAATTGTTCCTAGTTTAAAAGTCAGATAGTTGCTTCCTCAACCAATGATCAAAAGAAGGAAGAAACATCTTTTCCATTCCTTGAGATTTCTTGGAAACAATTGGCATATACTAATTTTTAACGACAAAATAAAATAGCTAATATTTACTTCAATTAATCTTTAAAAATTCTCCCTGTAAGATTTTAAAAATCCAGGGCTGATATTCCCTGCTCTGTGATTAGGATTCACTGAGTTGCTGCGTTCAATTCCCAATCAGAGAAGCTTTCCTTCCTCAAGAGATGGAAAAGACAGAGCACTGATTGGAAGAAAGTATTTGGAAAAGATATATCCAATAAAGAACTGCTGTTCAAATATGGAAAGAACTCTGAAAACTGAAAATAGAAAAATGAACCCCATTTTTTAAATGGTCAAAAGATCTGACACCTCACTAAAGGGAAGCAGATGGCAAGTGAGCATATGAAATGAGGCTCCACATCGTACACCGTCAGGGAAATGCAATTTAAACAATGAGAGACCTCTATGCACCTGTTAGACTAGCCAGTATCCAGAACACTGGCGACACCAAATGTGGAGAAGACGTGGAGCAAAAGGAACTCTTCACTCCTTGCTGTGGGAATAAAAAATGGTCCCACCATTTTGGAAGACAGTTTGGCAGTGTCTTGCAAAACTAAAAATATGTAGTTCCCCTGTGATCTGGCAATCCCACTCCTCGGTATTTACTCAGTTGAATTAAGGTCCACACAAAACCTTGCACACAAATGTTCACGCAGTTTTATATACAATTCCCAAGACTTGGAAGCAGCTGGATGGACAGTGAATGGATAAACTGTGGCACATCTAGACAATGGAATATTATTCAGCCCTAAGTGAAATGAGCTACCAAGCCGTAAAAAAACAAGGAGGAATCTTAAATGCATAATACTTAGTGAAAGATGCCAGTCACACAAGGCTACATACTGTTAAGATTCTAGCTCCAGGAGAACCCTGAAAACTGTGGAGACAGGATAAAAGCAGTGGTGGCCAGGTGTCAAAGGCAAGGAGGGATGCGAAGGTGGAGCACTAAGGCGTTTAGGGCAGTGAGAAAACTCTGTGTGCTGCTATTATGGTACAGTGTCAGATACAGTGTCATTATATACCTGTTAAAACCCAGAATGTGCAAGAGTAAACTCTAATGTAAACTGTGAACTTTGGGTGATGGTGAGTCAATGTCAAGGCAGGTTTCTCAGCTGAAGCAAATGCACTTGTCTGGTGAGGGATGACGCTCACAGGAGACTGACTAGACGTGTGAGTGGCAGGGAGTACCTGGCAACTCTCTGTATCTTTTCTTGCTCAATTTTGCTGTGAACCTAAACACTGCTCTAAAAAAATTAATAATTTTTTAATTTCAATCCAGGTTACTGGTCCATCACTGACATTGAACTGCTTTTAATAATTTTCAGTAAAGGACAAGCATCCTTCTGCCTCCCAACATGAACTCCAGAACATAAGATTTGTACATTTTCTAAATCTTATGTGTTCTGTTCAAAAAGATATTTTACTAGCCTAATAACATGGTTGCTATTATTTTTTATAATCAGAAAACATATTTAGTATCAGCTTAAAAGTTTGCCTAAGAAAAGAGGGGACAACCGTGTATGCACGTGTGTGTGAAATGTGTGTATTAGACTATATATATATATATTAGCTCTCATTTTAGGTTTTTGTTATATGCATTTCAAAAAATTAAAACCTTAAAAAAAAAACCTCAGAACAATTCCATCAATCAAACACAGGGTATTAATCTAAAAAAAATGCTGACACAAGGAAATATAAAAGGCTCTCTATTAAAGACTGCCAATATTTTGTAGCTTCTCCAACAGGTAATAAAACTCTGAGTACAGAGTACATCGGCACCCCTAATAAAAGTGGTGAGTCTTCTCAACTGACAGGGTAAGAAATAAAACACAGATGAGCTCCCTATAAATGAATAACCTAATATCCATCACTCCTCTGCTATCACGCAAAAGCTAAGGGCAGATCACACCCTCTTTATACTTTTTGTAGTATAAACCATTACAGCAGAAATTTCAGGATTTTCACTAGCAAAACTGCTACTCTTTCAGATCAGTTTAAATATATTCAGAAATTACAATGATCAATATACAGTTGTTATGTTCCATATTAGATTCATTCTGCAGTAACCATGCATTTGAATTTTTAATGAAGTCTAAGTTAAGCATGGTATAATGCAATTGAAAAAAAAATGTGACTCTGTGCATAATGGACTGTTAAACGACTCACAACAACTACTTCCAAAACATTAAAAAGTGAGAGGAAGAAATTTAACAACAAAATTTTAAAACAGTGTAAAAAAATACTCGGTAATGATCAAAACCCCCAATCAATTTGTATTGTGTTTAACTCATTAAAATTGTGTTTCTGCTGACCACAGTTCAAAGCTAACAGTCCTGCCGTCTCCTTGGTCATTCTGGGCACCAGCTTCTTCTATGGCTCTATCCTTCTCCAGGTCCTAGGAATCCTCTCCATTATGTCAGCTGACAGGAAAGATGAACAACGAGTGATTGCCCATACAGGCTTTGCAGACCATGCTTGGAGCAGCATCATTAATCCTACACACACTCCACTGGCTAAAACTTACTAGAATAGATACATCCAGCTTCCAGAGAGGTTGGGAAATGGAATCTGTGTGTTAGGAGCAGGAGAAAACAGGTTTTATAAGGCTCTTAATTGGTCAGTCTTATCACCAAATCTTCATTTTACTCTTCTTTATACACTTAGATTACGGTCAGGCTCCAAATAAAAAACAAAATCCCTCCTAGGCTTTGCCTAAACTCAAAGTTGCGGATCTTTGAGCCACATGTGAAACTCTTCATTAGTTCAGATGTGCTCTGACCATGTACAGACTGAAAGGGCAGCATACCTGCCCCTCTGTATCCAAGCAGTGGAGACAGACCAAAGTAACCACAATAAATACCTCCAGTTAGGGAAGGGACAACGAGAGAGACAGCAGGACTGGCCAGGAGGGTACTGAGAGAGACAGCAGGACTGGCCAGGAGGGTACTGAGAGAGACAGCAGGACTGGCCAGGAGGG
>NW_003852451.1:5366325-5370701 GCF_000181295.1 Otolemur garnettii
GCAGGACTGGCCAGGAGGGTACTGAGAGAGACAGCAGGACTGGCCAGGAGGGTACTGAGAGAGACAGCAGGACTGGCCAGGAGGGTACTGAGAGATACAGCAGGATTGGCCAAGAAGGTACTGACAGAAATGCCTGATGCGGGCCTAAGCCAGGTTTCTGGAGGAAGCAGCCTTGGGCACCGTCCTCCACAGGCCCTGGCTCTGCCCTCAAGGAGTTTCTTACCACACTTAGGATATCAGGTGTACATAGTACACCATCAGAACTAGGCGTGCAGATCTCTGGGAGCCATATAGCTTTCACAGCTTGCTTCTTGCTTTGCAAGTTTAAAGGTCCAGGGGTTTGCATAAGAAGTTATTAACAATAGGTTTTTTAGTCTTAACTCATGGTTTTGGCCACATGATATCCCAGACATCCTGTGGACTAATCTATTTGTTCCAGGCAGTTTTATGTGCTGATAACTGTGCATAAAGATCTGCCCTCGTGCCTCAGTGGTACTTTCTTAGACTAATTTATTTCATTGCTTCCTTGTCCCAGGCATGTATCTTTCTTTCTGTCTCTCTCGCCGTAATAATAGCTACCCTAAAGCTAACTGAAACATTAGTTGGGAAGCTATACGCACAACCTGATTTAGGCTGTAGGGATGAGTTTGTTTTTCCAAATGAGAATATTTTTTTTTGGTGACAGAGTCTGACTATGTGGCCCTCAGTAGAGTGCTGTTCTGAGGTTGCTGTGGTGTCATAGCTCACAGCAACCTCATACCTCAGCCTCCCAAGTAGCTGGGTCTACAGGTGCCTGCCATAATGCCTATTTTTTTGTTGTTCTTGTCATTTTTGTTTAGTAGGCCTGGACCGGGTTTGAACCTGTAAGCCCAAGTGCCCTAACCACTGGGCTATGGGTGCCAAGCCCAAGTGAGAATTTTTATTAGGCCTTGTGGCTAAAACTTTCCCAAACACACATGTTGCTATTTGGGGTCCAGAAGCAGTTGGATTTTCCAAACCTGCAATGATTTTGGCAACTAAACTTTCTTCATCCTCAGTTTCCTCTGCTAAGAGTCCTGCCTTCAACTCTTCTCACCATTTCTTATCTGATCTCACCTTTTTGACTATCTGGCTGAAGGCACCAAGAATAGCAGACATAGTATTCTCCTGCATCTTGAGAGGCATCTCCCTAGAGCCACAGTCTCAGTAGGCCGTAAGTCTGCCTTCCAAATTGTCACGGTTGACATTAAAATGTTTTTACTTCAAAGAAAATCAATTCTATTCAATCTTTCAGTCTTTTATATTGGTTTTCTCACAGTCCTGATTTCCAGTTGCTTTGGTTTTTTGTATCACTCCACTCTGGAGCCAATTCTTATTAGGAGAGCACAATCTGCTATGACATACAAAATAAGCAAACAACAACAACACACCCCAATGGTTAAAACAATAAAAGCTTATGCTTGAAAGATGCTCTTTCTTGGTAGGTAGCCTTTAATGAAAACCTTTCTTCCTGTAGCTCTGCCTTCCTCCAGGTCCTCATAATCCTTTCCATCCAGAAAAAGGGATCAAGACAATGAGACAGGATGACCTTGCTTGAGGGGATTAAAATAAGGGCTGGAACTAGGACTCAGTTACATGGCTACGCTTAACTACAGGGGATGATGGAAAACCATTGGGAAGAAGAGCAAAGAGGTTTGGGGAGTTCCTGCCATATTGTTAAATGAAAATAACAAAGTTCTACTGAAGGACATGAAGGAAGACTTGAAAAAAGCAAAAATGCTTTATTCTACAAGATTTCATCTTGCTCTTCTGTGGGAAGACTCAGCAGTCTAAATTTGATATTTTCACCCAATTAACCTGGAAAGTCAATACGATTATCAAATTAATGAAATGTTTAAGAAACCTGACCAGTTGGTGTCAATTTATAAGAGAATAAAATACATTAAAAATTGTAACAAGGCATGTGAAAAGACAGCATTCTTATGTTCAGTTCATATGAAAATAAGGAGATGCCATTTTCTCTTCAGTAGTAAAAACCATTGATATTATCAATTGTTGACAAGAGTCAAAGGAAATATCTACACTCATAATACTCTGTTAGAGGAACTCCAAATCAAATATAGTTCTTCTAGAGCAGTGGTTCTCAACCTTCCTTATGCTGTGGCCCTTTTTTTGTTTGTTTGCCTTATATATTTTTCTATTGAATCATAAACACATAGATCACATATATTAATGCATTTATGGGGTACAACGTGCTGATATCATATAGAATTAGGAATGCTTACATCACACTGGTTAATATATACCTCATCTTGTTTACTTATTAAGACATTTATACTCAATAAAAAGATGAAAATTAAAAAAAAAGACATTTATACTCAATACTAATAGATCTGACATGTACCTTTGCATTATGCACTATTGGTGTGATCCTACCATTCACCTTCCCTTGATCTGACCTCCTCACTTCTTCCTTCATCTGGGGGCACAGTTGTGATCTAGTCTTCATATGAAAGTGTGTGTGATTGTAAATTGGTTTCATAATAGTACTGAGTACATGGGATATTTTTTCTTCCATTCTTGAGAAACTTTACTAAGGATATGTTCCAGCTCCATCCATGTAAACATAAAGGAGACAAAGTCTCCATTACCTCTGGCACAACTGTAATGGGAATAGAGTCCTTGACTGTTTTTTTGGCTTGATTTTTTTAAGGCTGTATAATATTCCATGGCATACATATACCACAATTTATGAATCCATTCATGGGTCGATAGGCACTTGGGCTTCTTGGCTATTATGAATTGAGCTGCAAGGAACAATCTGGTGCATATATCTTTGTTATAAAGTGATTTTTGGTCATTTGGATATATACCTAGCGGAGGAATTGCAGGATCAAATGGCAGGTCTACCTTTGATCCCTGAGTATTCTCCATACTTCTTTCCAAAAAGGGACATATTAGCTTGCACTCGCACCAGTGGGGCAGAAGTGTTCCCTTTTCTCCACATCCACGCCAACATCTGTAGTTGTGGGATTTTGTTATGTGGGCCAGTCTTATGGGAGTTAGATGATATCTCAAAGTGGTTTTGATTTGTATTTCTCTGATGATTAATGATGATGAGCATTTTTTCATGTGTCCATAGGCCATGAGCCTATCTTCTTCAGACAAGCTTCTGTTCAAGTCCCTTGCCCACAATGAAATGGGATCACTTGTTCTTGTCTTGTTAATAAGTTTGAGTTCTCTGTGGATTCTGGTTATCAAACTTTTGTCAGAAGCATAAACTGCAAATATCCTCTCCCATTCTGAGGACTGTCTGCTTGCTCTACTTACTGTGTTGTTAGCTGTGCAGAAGCTTTTTAGTTTGATCAGATCCCAGTAATGTATTTTTGGTGTTGCTTCAATTGCCCAGGGGAGTCTTCCTCATAAAGTCCTCCCAGGCCAATTTCTTCAAGTGTTTTTCCTGCATTCTCTCCAAGAATCTTTATAGTTTCATGTCTTAAGTTTAAATCTTCTATCCAGTAAGAGTCAATTTTTGTTAATGGTGAAATGTGTGGGTCCAGTTTCAGTCTGCTACAAGTCACCAGCCAATTCTTCCAGCATCATTTGTTAAATAGGGAATAATTCCCCCAATTTATATTTTTGATGGGCTTATCAAAGATCAAATGACAATAAGTGTCTGGGTTGATCTCTTGGTTCTCAATTCTGTTTCATACATCTACCTTTCTATTTTTGTGCCAATACCATGCTGTTTTGATCACTATCAATTTATAGTATAGTTTGAAGTCTGGTAGCATGATTCCTCCTGATTTATTTTTATTTCTGAGTAATGTCTTGGCTGTTCGAGGTTTTTTCCGGTGCCATATAAAACAAAGTATTATTTTTTCCAGATCTTTAAAGTATGATGGTGATGCTTTGATAGGGACTGCATTAAATTTGTAAATTGCGGCAGCGGAAGCGGGGAGGACTGCGGGCGCGGGTGTCTCCGGGAGCCCTTCGGAGGGCTCCCTGGGGAGAGAAGGCGGGGAGGAGGGTGAAGGCCCCCTCCACAACACCTTTCCAGCCAGGTCTGGACATGCCGGACCTTGTGAGGTAAAAACTTCAATGGAAGCCTTCCTTCCTTGATAAAGATGCAAGTAATACGCCATTCTGAACAGACCCTAAAAACAGCTCTCATCTCAAAGAACCCAGTGCTTGTGTCACAGTATGAAAAATTAGATGCTGGAGAACAGCGTTTAATGAGTGAAGCCTTCCAGCCAACCAGTGACCTCTTTGGACCCATTACCTTGCATTCCAGATCAGATTGGATCACTTCTCATCCTGAGGATCCCCAAGACTTTGAACAGTTTTTCAGTGATCCTTCCAGAAAGACACCCTCTCCTGGGAAGCACAGCATTTAT
>NW_003852451.1:5371164-5429216 GCF_000181295.1 Otolemur garnettii
AGACTTTAACCCACGAGATTGGACACATATTTGGACTGCGACACTGCCAGTGGCTCACGTGCCTCATGCAAGGTTCCAACCACCTGGAAGAAGCTGACCGGCGCCCTCTAGACCTCTGCCCTATCTGCTTACGCAAGTTGCAGTCTGCCATTGGCTTCAGCATTGAGGAAAGATATAAAGCGCTAGTGAGATGGATCGATGATGAATCTGCTGACACCCCTGGAGTAACTCCGAAACACAGTCGGGAGCATAGTGGGAATTTACCAAAACCCGTTGAAGCCTTCAAGGAATGGAAGGAGTGGATAATGAAATGCCGTGCCGTTCTCCAAAAATAAGGACCTTCAATTAGGAGTAATTAAAATAAACGTGCACATTCTGCTTTCATTTGGGTGGAGTACTTCATTGGAATAAACTACTTACTGATTATGTGCTGTGTCCAAGTAACAGGACAGAACCTTCTTTAAAGCACCTGAATTGAAATGAGACTCATTTTGAATAATAAAAATTCTGTAAACTGTCAAAAAAAAAAAAAAAAAAAAAAAAAATTTGTAAATTGCTTTAGGTAATATGGACTTTTCAACAATGTTGATTTTTCCTAGACAAGAGCATGGTATGATTTTCCATTTGTTAATATTTTCAGCTATTTCTTTTCTCAGAGTTTCATAATGCTCTTTATAGAAATCTTTCACGTTCTTTGTTAGGTAAATTCCCAAATATTTCATCTTCTTTGGCACAACTGTAAAGGGAATAGAGTCCTTGACTGTTTTTTTGGCTTGACTATTATTGGTATATATAAAAGCTACTGATTGTTTCCCTTAACAAATATCAAGTGACCATCCTTGTTTTTCTTTACTTTTTTGGTTAAAAGCCTAGTGTATCTGCAAATAAAATTGCCACCCCTGATTTTTTCTGATTTCTGTTTGTCTGGATTACAGATTCCCATCTCTTCACCCTGAGTCTATATTTATCCTTTAAGGTAAGATGAGATTATTGTATGCAGAAGATATCTGGCCTGAATTTTTGTATCCAGTTGCCAACCTGTGCTTTTTAAGAGGACAGTTTAAGCCATTCACATTAATTGAGAGTGTATTGATAAGCCTGGTAGTATTTGGGGTGTTAAGTTTTTCAAAAGTCCAGTGGATATTTTGAATCTTTTCATCACTGTGGAAATTGGGTTTTGGTCAAGGATTTCAGAGTGAGTTTACTTTGGTGGTAGAGCATTTTGGTCCTTATGGAAGATGGGCCTGAGGATATCCTGAAAAGCTGATTTGGTTATGGGCAATTTCTTCAACATGTGAATGTCATTAAAGTATTTAATTTCTCCATCATAAATGAAGTTCAGTTTAGCTGGATACTGGATCCTGGGCTGAAAGTTGTTTTGTTTTAGAAGATTGAAGGTTGATGACCATCCTCTTCTGGCTTGAAAAGTTTCAGCAGAAAGATCTGCAGTCATTCTAATATTCTTCCCTTAACACATTATGATTTTGAGGGGGGGCAGTTTTTTGGCCGGAGTTGGGTATGAACCTGCCACCTCCAGTATATGGGGCTGCACCCTACTCCTTTGAGACACAGGTACCACCAGTTAAGATTTTCTTATGTCTGGCTGCTTGCAGGATTTTCTCCTTCACATTAACTTTAGTGAAGTTAATTACAATGTGTCTAGAAGATGCTCTATTTGGGTTGAGTTGTGCTGGGATTCTGAAACTGTGTGCTATCTGAATTTCAGTGTCTCTTGGCATGCTTGGGAAGTTGTCCTCAATTATCTCTTGGAGTAGGGTATCTGTGCCTTTCAGACCATCCTCTTCTCCTTCAGGGATTCGTATGAGGTGAATGTTTGCTCTTTTGGAGTGGTCCCACAATTCTCTCAGGGACTGATCAGTTTTTTCTCTCCACTTCTTTCATCTGAACATTTGGGAGTATTCAAAAGCTTTTTCTTCAATGTCTGAGATCCTTTCTTCTGCCTGCTCCATTTGGTTACTGAGGAATTCTACTGTATTTCTCCGATCTTTGGGGGCTGCAAGTTCTTGCTTCTATGTGTCAAAATCTTTCATGATTTTTATCTTTGAATTCATTGAATTCTTGAGAGAACTCTTGAAATGCCCCCTTGAATTTCTAATTTATCTTTGCCTCCATTCTGTTAATCTTATTTGCAATCCAACTTCTGAATTTGATTTCTGACATCTCAGCCATTTGTTTATGAATGGGATCTTCTGTTGTGTCTCCTTTGTCATTCCTTTGGGGAGTTGACCTACTCTGATTATTCATGTTGCCAGAGTTTTTCCACTGATTCCACCTCATGATTATTTTTCACCATGTGTCTAGAGAAGCTGGCAAGGTGAAATTGAATAGAGGGCTCCTGGAGTTGTAATTGACCAGCCCTTTACCAAAGAACTGGAACTGGTGATTGTGGCTTTTCCCTTACAACTTTACAAAGGTCCCATACAGACCTACAGCCTGAAACTCTGGGGACCTGCTTGGTGTGGTGAGGCTAGATGGCGTTGAGGGGTATTCAGCTAGTCTCTGCCCAATCCTAGTGAATCAGTGCCTTTGGGCTGAAATATCAGTGGCGGAGATATATAAGCAACTAAGACACCCCACCCTTTCCCACAGGCAAAAACTGGTATGGGAGAACCTCACACTCCCACACAACACAACCAGGGTACAACCTTGGTGGGTCCCTGGGGATCAGCCCAGTTTAAGAGTACCAAACCAATTGTTCCAGTCAACGCAAACACCTATCTGGTGGAAGAGTTCAAAAGGTCTTTAGCATCTAGGCAGTGGGGGTCCACTGGCAGGTCAATTTGACCCCAGTGGGAGGGACCATGAAGCCCCCACCACTGTCTGGGGTAGCACTGCCATTGCCTGGGGTGGTGCTGTGGGTCTGGGGTATTGCTATGTGCAGGTTGCTGGAGCCAGTGGGGAGCTGGAGGGCATTGCCACCGGCTGCAAGGGTCACAGGAGCCAGGCGGGAAGCCAGAGGGCAGAGTCCCTGGCCTCTGGGGCCTTAGGCCATAGCCCTTCAATACAGTTCCTATGGGTCGCCACCCACAGATTGAGAACCCCTGTTATAGAGGGAAATTTGACAAGGGATCTCAAAACTTATAATGTTAATATACTTTGATACAGCAATTATACTTCAGGAATTTATACTAATGAGGTATTTAGAAAGTTCACAAAGATGTTAAGTACAAGAATAATTATTGTAGCATATTTTAAAATAGAGAATGATTAAATACATCCCAAGTGAAAGTAGAATTTAAAACACTACTAAAAAAAAAATCACAACGTAACCTAATTATTGGCAGAGAACAAAGTGTCAATGCATAGTGATAAATGAAAAACAGCAGTTATGATTTCATTTATCATTAGTAAATATGTGTGTATATGAAGAGAATCAAGAAGGGAGGACAAGAGAGACAGAGAGAGGAAACTGAGAACTTATAGTAGAATGCTTACAATATATTAAGAGTAAATTTATATACAGACTAAAAAGTTCGCAATTCCCAGTCAATGATTGGGTAAATCTTGAATTTATTTTATATTAGTAGGATATTTTGAAATTGTGAATTAAGCTCAAATGTCCTTCCTTTATTTTAAGCAAATACATTTTTCAGCAAAAAAAAGTGCACATTTCAATTTACTTATACTTTTTCATCACGAAATTTTTTGTTGTTGTTGTTGCAGTTGTCATTGTTGTTTAGCAGGCCCTGGGCTGGGCTCAAACCCACCAGTCTCGGTGTATATGGCTGGTGCCCTACTCAATGAGCTATGGGCACTGAACCACAGCTTGTTTAAATTTTTGAATTCTGGATAAAGCTGTTACAACTAAGGAAAGATCAGAGGAGTAAAAGGAAGTTCAAATTAAAGGAACAGTGAATTTTCTCTCCCTCTACAGTTTGTGTGCTGAGGTATGACAGACACATAATAATGTAATGAGAACAACCATCAGATTATACTTTCTATAGATTCCTAGAAACCAGATCAACCCAGCACTGTTGATAAAGCACATGCCCTTCAAGGAGGATAAATTTTTTCTTTCTTAAAAATATAGCAGAAGCTCCGGGGCCAACCTCAGCAAGGTTCCCTGTGGTATCTGCACGGGCCCAGGCTGCTGACGGCTGAGAGGCCTGGTGTTCCACGGGTATGTTTGCACTAGGAACCAAGGAGCTTCTGGAGCAGCAAATCAATAGTCTTGGTTCAGAGATGGGTAGAGTTCACACATTTGAATGTTTTCTGCTTAGATTTCCTTGAGTATCTACATTTTCACCAAGGACCTTATCTTTAACAAAGTATTTCAAACTTGAATGAATCTGCAAAAGCCAACCTCCAAGTTTGTATTGAGATATTTTACCCACAATATAACTGAAACATGTGCAAATAAAATGAGTCAATATTTGTAAAACATCTATATATTGCCTGCCAGGTTATAAGTGCTTTGAAAGTCTATATTAAATAAATAAAATTAAATAAATCATATGAAAACTAAGTAGACTCTCTTTAGGCTTATAACACTTACATAATCACAGAAACAAAACAAATTCCCAGATCATTCATGTTTTAAAACAAGAAAAAGTATAAATCCCCTCTTCCATCTCATAACATCCTTTCAATGGGACAGCTGTCCCATTAATACTCAGAACTGACACCAGGATTGGTAATTTCCACAGCCACTTTTTCCCTCAAAACTACTGAAAAACTTTCTTTCATATAACAAACTATGATACTATTCACCTGCAGTTGTTGCAAAGGCATAGTTTCCATATCGGACTGTGCACTTGGCGAGGTCTGGAACAGTTATCTGTCGGCTCATGACTGTACAGTAGTCATGGCCCAAAGGATGTACTCACTACAAATGTGTGCTGGAAGGAAGAAGAAAGAAGGAAAGAAGAAAAGAAAGAAGGAAAGAAGAAAAGAAAGAAGGAAAAGAAAAATGGAGGGAAAGAGGGAGGCAGGCTCCTTATTTTTTCATCAGTTTAAAGCAAATACAGTGAATGTGCATTTGGATAAGCTGCACTTGAACCATATGGCAGGATTCAGTAACAAGGCAGTCTTCCTCAAGACGCTCCAGTATATGCTCATATTAAACTTCAGATCAATCTTCATAGTAAAAGTACAAAATATAATACTTCCCTAGAGATCACATGCACCAAACGAGAAATCCCAGGACTGAAAGGAATCTACTTTGCCAATTTTACTTACAGCTTGAGGATATAAAGCTGTGATTAAAACAAACTACCACTGCTACTACTAATAAATTCAATCACAACCAAAATCAATACCTCACTTCAGTGTCTGTAAGCCCTGAAAGTACAAGGTGGCACGGCCTGTTCTAATGCTTAGCACAATTTGGGAGGATGTGCTGGGAAGTCTGATGTGTAGAATCAGAATGTTGTTAGAAATGGCAGAGGGGATAGAGGCGATCCTCTCAATAAGCTAAATGTCCACCCACATGGCTAACATCAGAAGCTGGCCAAGCCCAAGTTGGCTAGAAGGCTAAGCCACACAGACTGTGGGGGGAACCACAGGCAATGTAGCAGAGGCCGGTGAGCAACACGGCCAACCAGATGTCCAGAAGTGGACAAAGGCACCATGACATAGGTGACACGAGGGAACTAAGTGAGTCAGATGCTGAGCTATTCAAGAGACACTTAAACAGAGATCACGGTTTGCCCAAGTGCACAGCAGAACATGGAACCAGGAGAAAGGTTGTTGATTGACTTAATGCTCACGTGTTACAACCTCAAGCCAAGGCAATGGGGTTTGGGGAGACAGAGGTGAATCACAAAACTCTACTTTTGCTGTAACCAATCTTATCTATTGAGTAAGTCAACTAAAACGTTTTTTCTTAGTAAAAATGGAAAGCAATGTGTGGTTTTCTGCATACAATCTTCCACAGGCTGAAGCAGATCTCCTGTTGGCTTGTGCCCCAGAATCTGGATGCTGTCTGAACCCAAAGGAAAGGACATAAGGCAGCAACTCTCACACCTGTGGGTTGCGGCCCCTTTGGACTGCAGCATTAGGAAGGTTGAGAACCACCGACATAGAGGGTTGCTGCTCTGATCCCAGCTCTGAGGACCACAACAGTCCAGGTTACAGCCTGCTCACTGCTCATGACAGAGTATTGAGGAGGCTTGTTTGCTGGGAAACATCAAGTGAGGAGGTTTCCCAGCTGCTTGTATGGCCTAACAAGGACGTGCAAGTGGAGATTAAGTTAGAGATGTAGCAATACCAACAAGCTGTTGAAAAAAACCATTCTAAACTGTCAATAGCAAAAACCTAGTTTTCATCAGCCATGCTTGAATAATCTCATTATTTGTTTCCCATAGAAAATGACATTATGCAATTGTCATGAAGTGAAGATCAAGGAATATGCAACTAATACAGAGAAAAAAGTATTGTAGATGTCTGAGAGACAGTTTAATAAAATAATTTTCTGGATTTTATTATATTTGTGTTATTTGACAGTTTCTCAATTTCTTTTAGCATTCTTAAGTCAATATTAAATTTCTTACCTGATCTATATATTCCTTTTCTCAGAGAAGGGAGTTCAAATTTATAAATGCTTCAAGCCCCACAAAACCTATATCCACCTTTGATCATAAAGTAATCTCATGCCATGGGCTTTAAGTAACTGGATACAAATCCTATAACTTCTCTGTACCTGTTTCCCTATCTTTTCAAAGGGAGATGGGTGGGCTACATGATTTGTTAATGTTAAGACTTTTTAAATGTTGAAATATATAATTAGTGGCTTGGTGCCCAAATCTCAGTGGTTAGGGCACCAGCCACATACACCAGGGCTGGCAGGTTCAAGCCCAACCCAGGCCTACTAAACAACAAGGACAACTGTAACAAAAATAATTAGCCAGGCATTGTGGCAGGTGCCTGTAGTCCTAGCTACTTGGGAGGCTGAGGCAAGAGAATCACTTAAGCCCAAGAGTTGGAGGTTGATGTGAGCTGTAACACCACAGCACTCTACCCCAGGCAATATAATGAGACTCTATCTCAAAGAAAAAAAAAATATATATATATATATATATAATTAGTTTATAATATCTTAGACTAATACATGATAGACTTTAACAGGCAAAGAAAGCAAAGCTGTTACATAGAATATGTTTTGAAATTATTCATGAATGAAGATACAGCATCATAGATATGATAGTGAAAAACATTTTGCATATAAAGGTGTACATGTGGTTTGAAAAGTATATGTGTTATATAAATGAATGGTATGTTTTATGGCTAAATCTTGTTTTATATTCTTTATTATAAGCATTCTGGATAAATTATGTAATGACTTATAGTCTTTGAGTACATAGCTATTGAAGGGCATTAAGTCCTTAAAATGTATATGTAATATGTGTACATATATTATATAAAATTAACTAAAATTAACATTGGAGGAGCATATACTTCTAATGCTTATAAAACTGTCTTTGTCAGAGTCTAAAATGTTAGATCACGGGTAATAGGTGAGCACCAAGGTCAAATCTAGACTCTTGATTAGGTTGCTGTTTTACTCTATTTAGGATGCTGTAATACTATAAATTGGGTAGCTTAAACAACAAAAATTTATTTCTCATAATTCTATAGGCTGGTAAATCCAAGGTTAAGGCATCAGCAAATTCAGTGTCTGGTAAGGGCCTAATTTCCGGTTCATGAATGGTACCTTATCCATGTGTCCCCACAAGGTGGAATGAATGAACAAATTCTCTTTTATAAGGGTACCCATACCATTCACGGGGACTTGCCCTAATGACCTAGTGCCCTCTCAAAGGCCCCACCTCCTCACACCATAACCTTGGGGGTTAGAGTTGTAATACTTAACTTTTCTGGGGTCACAAACACTGAGACCATAGCAGTTGGGTAAACCCTGAGCCCTGCTGTGTACACAGTACCAGGCTGAATGACTGCCACCCAAACGAAGATGGTAGCTTTTGTCTTCAGGAACTTCTAATTTGCTAAGGGAGATGGTCACGTGCAATGAAAATATTATATTCCGATGTCTAATGTGATAAAATAAAAATTAAAGCCATGTCCTAGTTAACCAGATAAATTGTGTATGTTTCCAAACATAGACAATAAGAAAACTGAAAAAAAAAAGTTTAAAAAGGCTAACCAAATGCAATAGAGATGGAGACTTTTAAACTGCCTTGAAAAAGACAATTAAATGGGATACAGAGTCAGGCAACAGAGAAGATCTGAACATGACAATCACCTCGTAAATGGAGCATCCTGAGGTTTCCCCCATGCCATTATTAGACTATCACTAAAAAAAAATTAAATTCTTGTACACAGTGTTACCATATTGATCAAAGTACATTAAAAAAAAGAATCCGTGGGAAGATGATTTCACAGCTACAAAGCCCTGCACACATAGTGGGCCTTTAATCACTTGTAGCAATGTTACAAACACGAGGCAAAAATCTGAGAAAGCTCGGCCTCTGCCTCCCAGTTTCCCACATGGAAACTTTGACCCTTGGACAGGTCAAGGGTCAGGGAGTCAGTAGACCTGTGGGTTGTCTCACTGTCCAGGGAGCCCCGAAGAAAAGGCTTCCACCAGGCTGGGCATGGTGGCTCATGCTGTAATCCCAGCACTCTGGGAAGCTGAGGTGGGTGGTTTGCTTGAGCTCATGAGTTTGGGACCAGCCTGAGCAAAAAAGCAAGACCCTGTCTCTACTAAAAATCGAAAAACTGAGGCAAGAAGATCACCTGAGCCCGAGCTGGAGGTTGTTGCGTGATCTATGATGCCACAGTACTCTACCCAGGGCAACAGCTTGAGACTCTGCCTCAAAAAAAAAAAAAAAGAAAAGAAAAGAAAAGAAGAGAAGGCTCCCACAGTTTTAGGATCCTGGGGGGTTGAGAGGAAGGAAAGGGGGAGGGGCTAAGCATGAGTAAGCACTGGGTGCTGAATCAGAGTCAGGAGTAATGTCTTCAACGGTTTCCCCTCCTGGAATGAGGAGGCCTGAAGTCCCTGAAATTTAATAGGGGATAAGAAGACAAATCAAAAGCCAAATAGTGAAATTCAAAAGGCATCTTAGCCTTGTTGATTCAAATAGGTCTAATATTTAAGTAGGCAGATAAATGTGTAGATAGATAATAGACAGATAACAGGCACACACACACACACACACACGAATATAAATGTAAATGTTTGATTCCTAAGTTCCCAGCCATAATTATTTTTCTTATTTCTGTTCTTATTTGTATCCTAAATATCAATTTATATTTAATTACAAAATACTCAGACATGAAGGAGATAAACTAAGGACAGATAATCCATTCAAATATAGCACAGATAGGAAGAATAATTAGTTTTAAAACCAATAAATGTCCATTATACCCTTTATGATTGGCTATAACTCTGGCTTAACTCCTACTTATAAGTGAGAACACATGGTATTTGTTTTTCGCTTCTGTCACTTAGGATATGGTCTCTGGGATGGAAGAATGGGGGGGGAAGGGAGTGAGGGATAAAAATTTGCCCATCGGGTACAATGTAGTCTGTTCTGGTGACAGTACACTCAAAGTTCTGATGTCAACATTATACAGTTCATCCACGTACCAAAAAAAACACTCGTATCCCCTAAATCTATTGAATTTATTTTAAAAAGTATTTAACATATAAGAAATTTTCTATGAAATGGTATAAATTCTTGCTTCTTTAAATCCAGATGTGGGTACCCTAAGAATAACCCTCAATTTTTGCCACAGTAGATTGCCAGATAATTATTTCTTCTTTCTTTTTCTTTTTTCTTTTGTTTCACTCTATTGTGTCTGCCATGGCTTCATAGCTCACAGCAACCTCAAACTGCTAGCTCAAGTGATCCTCTTGCCTCAGCCTCGCAGTAACTGGGACTATAGGTGCCTGCCATGAAGCCTGGCTAATTTTTCTATTTTTTATTTTTTAGTAGAGATAGGGGTCTCGTTCTTGCTCAGGCTGGTATTGAATCCCTGAGCTCAAGCAATCTACCCACCTTGGCCTCCCAGAGTGCTAGGATTACAGGCCTGAGTCACTGCATCCGGCCCCAAGTAAATATTTCTACACCCTTTCTTGTAAATTGTCAATTACCAAATCTTATTTCTATAAATTAGTCTTTTATAAATAATTAATGTTTAGGTATTAAGTTATAATATTAAAATCATGCTAGAAAGATTCAAATTTTCCAAGGGATAACACCAATAACTAAAACAATTTTTACAATGACATTTATGATGACAGCAACATGGAGCACCCCCTTTTTAAAAGTAAATCCAAGGGTTTTAAATGTCAGGCCACAGCCCGGACCCAGGGCCTCGTCGGAGCAGGATGCCAGGTCTCCGGTCCCGGCCCACTCAACTGTCCAGCCGTGGGCCACTGCGCCAGCTTACTTGGGGTAGGTCTCATTCCGGTCTCAAGTGCACCTCAGAAGTCACAGTCAACACTAGCAGGAGCGAGCGTCTCAGCAGCAACCGCTCGGCAGCGAGCAGCCTTAGTAGGGGAGCACCGCTCAGGCGTCGAGAAGGAAGTGGAGCCAAAGGGCAAGCCCGGGGCACCCCCGACGAGCTGCTCCCGTGGCTAATTACACAAGTGATAGGCTGCAGGTGTGGAGTCTGCTGTGCCGTAATGCACCGTGCTCGCATCTCATGCTCTCGGGCGCTCTGCTCCCGTGCTCGTTAACAAGACCAATGATATAAAATCCCTTCCCCAATCTCTTATGGCCATGGTCTTTCTCACAGGTGCCGCCTACATTTAAGCAGATACTTGAAGACTTGATTTGCATTTCAAGAAGTCAGCAGTAGTGTTATTAAAGACACAGTCCAGGGTTTGTTCCCATGTCCATCTTCAGTGACAAGTGAGCAGAGAAATAGGGATCAGGAGTAAGAAAGAAAGTAGGAAGAACATTGCCAGCTGAAGTTCGGTTAGAATAGGAGATAAGACAACACTGAACTTTTAAAATAAGGCAAGAGAAGAAAATCTATTATTAAAGTTATTATACCAATAACTTTGGTTATATCTGGTTATATCTCTGGTGCACATCTATTTTATAAAGAAATACGTAAATACTGACAACACCCTCTACCTAGGCAATAAAAGGGAGTCAATAATCAATCCACAACTATTAGCTTATCAATAGTTGGAATACTGTGATACTCTTTCAGAGAACAGAGCACATTAAACTCTGTTATAATTTAAAGTAATACTCAAAAAAGGTTGTGACTTTACGATATGAAATAGTCCTTGACATTCATAATTCTTAAGCACTTTCTTTTATCATTTTGCTGATGTATGTTCTATTTTAAAATCGGAAGGATAATGGATGTGCTTCTTCAACTGTAAATTAGGTTTTATATCAGAGCCTTGTCAGCGCTGTGACAGGTGACCTGACAGTGGTCTTGGCTCCACAGCCCTCCTTCTGCTGCCTCTCAAGGAGACAGGGTCAGTCTTAAGGAAAGCGCAGGAGATTGCTGAATCCCTCAGGAAACATCTCAGGACCATAATAACATTTACTGCAGGCCATAATCATTTTATGTTCTCTCTAACAGCTTAAAAGCAGAGCTATAGTCTGCTGTCACATGTATTTTTATTAATCAAGGGCATTTAAAGTTTGAATGGATCTTGTAAATTTGAAAGTCTGGATACTTCTGATTTGTGGGAGGCAAGTGCCAGGAACATTAATTGGTTTCATGCAAACAGAACCCATGTGCTCTTCAGTGGATATTTTTAGTTAAATGTATTCTTAAATGTCATTAAAAAGAAAACCTGGCCCATTCACTGTAACTACAGAGATAAAATAGTGCACACGTGTATATGGCAAACTAGTATAAATACTTAATATCAGAACACAAATCAAAGTTATGCTTTGGTGTAAAACAATGGTACAATCAAATAATTGAGTTTCTATCAGTATGAAAAGCAAAGATGGTATTAAAACATGCAAAACTAATCTGCTTCCTAAATTGGTTACTCACTGCCTTATATGTAAAATTGAGTTTAAAATCTGATATTTTTAGCATGCAACAAGATACAAATAAGCACCTCATGACATAATGTGAAATAGCATTTATAATAAAAAGCACCCAAAGTCAGTGTCCTTGGGAATCCCTGCTGTGCTAAGTGCTGTTATGACCAAAATAGAATTTTTTAAAAAGTCTTTTGAAGAACATTTGTGCACTTAGGACATTTTATGCTAAAAATTACAAGGAAAACACCATAAAGAAAAGGAATCCCAGGTGGCACCTGTGGCTCAGTGAATAGGGCACTGGCCCCATATACTGAGGGTGGCAGGTTCAAGCCTGGCCCTGACCAAACTGTAACAAAAAATAACCAGGCATTGTGGCAGGTGCCTGGAGTCCCAATTACTCCAGAGGCTGAGGCAAGAGAATCGTCTAAGCCCAAGAGCTGGAGGTTGCTGTGAGCTGTGATGCTACCGCACTCTACCAAGGGCAACAAAGTGAGACTCAGTCTCTAAAAAAAAAAAAAAAAGAAAGAAAGAAAGAAAAGGAACCCCAGGCCCCTACTCCTTGACACCCCCAAGGCCTATGGGAGGAGGTAAGAACACACTCCTTCACGTGTGGTCCAGGCCCTACGTGATAGATTACAAATGAGCCATCTGGCCTTGGTTCCCAACGTTTCCACAGAAGAGGTACCACTGCTTAGGTAACTCTTTGGCTTCTCTTACTGTTTTTTTTTTTTTTTATTTCTTGGCTTGGAGTAAAAGGACTTCCATTTTCAACCTGTTGAAATCCTACCTCTTAAAGAGCCCTTGAAATCCCACATCTACCATGAGGCTTCCAGGCAGAACTAAGCTCTCCTCCCTCCATGCTCCAGTGCCACACCGGTAATGCCTCAGTAGGTCGACCAATTGATTCAACACTTATTTGTTGAGAAAGTTCTAAAGGCCAGTTAATGTCTTTAGGGACAGTGATACACAATGAACATGACAGTGAACTTGCTGCCACATGGAGCTTTGTACAAGATTCCATTTCTTTCCTTGTATTTTTAGATACTTTATAATGCATATAAATTTAGTGTCACTCAGAGAGGCTTTAGGCAGTCCCCTCAAGGTTTTATCTTAGGCAATTAATCCTTGTTACTTAATTTCCCCCACCTATAATACTGGGACATTAGCATCTAAGATGTACAATTATTGTATGAGAAGAGATAGATGACAAGCATAGTGCTTAGCACAGGTAGCAAAATGGGGCAAACATTAAAAACCGACTTCCTATGGTTTCTAAAGGGAATAGAATACTTCATATCAGCAGGAAAATAAGTCTTGATACCTTCCTATTTAAAGAGAATTATATTGAAGAGAAAAAGGAAAGACAGTTTTTAAAACTTACGTCAGCTTATTCTATTGCTAAAGGGTAAGACCCAGCCACAAATGCCACTTTGTTTTGTTTTTTGAGACACAGTCTCACTATGTCACCCTTGGTAGAGTGGTGTGGCATCACAGCTCACAGAAACCTCCAACTCCTGGGCTTAAGCGATTCTCTTGCCTCAGCCTCCCAGTAGCTGGGACTTCAGGCGCTCCCACAATGCCCGGCTATCACAAATGCCACTTTGTTTAGCATAACCAGCAAAGAGTTAGTTTTTGGATAAGTGGAGATTGACCCAGGTACATGTCAGAGTGAGAAGCTAAATGGCTTTGCTAGGGTTAAACAAGGGAATTAGGCACACAGGTGGGAATGAACTACAAACCACGGAGACCCAGGGAGACCTGTGCCAGTAACCACAGAAGGGACATGAGACCCTTTGGAGAAGGTTGAGCAGAAAGATAGCCAGGGGATTTTTTTCTTCTATTTCCTCACACACAGCCCGAGCCCCTACCCAGATAAGCCATAAGCCAATGCTACTAGTGAGACCATCTATCCTGAACGTATTCAGATTTCCACATCTCTACAGGGACCACCTTTATCGGAGTCACTGTCTCTTCCGCTTCACCCACTGACAAATCCGAACTGGTCTCCCTATTTTGCCACCGAGCCCTGTGGTATATCCCGCACACAGTGTCCGCAATGATCCTTTCACCACACCACCATTCCATTAAATCCTTTAATGGTCTCTATCACCGAGGGTAAAAGCCAAGGCCTTCCAAAGGCCTGCAAGGTCTTAGTCTCCTACTCTCTCACCGTAATTCCTGCTTTTTCTTGTCTCTACCTGGTTCACTTTCCTGCAGCCACACTGAGGTTCTTCAATCACATCAAACCATCACTCACCTGCATCAGCTTTGCGTGGCGTATACAACAGAGCTCAGTCTCCATGTTTGGCCCACAAGGCTCTCGGTGCCCTGGTCTTTTCCCATCTCCTCTCTGCCATGGTCTCCATCTCTCACTATGACCCCTTCACGATGTTCCCAAACATTCCACACTCATCCCTGCCTCTGAAATTGTGGCCTTGAACTTTGGTCTGCCTGAAATTCCCCTCTGCTGGTCACCACAGTGCAGACTCTGGAGATACTGCCTTGGTTTGTGGATTTCCCCCAGACTGTTTTCCCCCAAACTGCTGGGTGTGCCCTGACTGACAGCCCACACCTGCAACCTTCTCGGGAGGATGGTGCCTGGGAGACTGGAAAAGTTTGTCCAGAGGCACGTGAACTTTATAGCTCCCACCTGGAGTAGCGAGGGGCGTGACTAGGGACTGCTTCAGGGTAGGAGGAGCTGTCACACATAAAATCCTCCCTCCTCTGCCTCAAATTGGGACTAAAACTTTGTTATCTTCTCTTCAGGGATCAGGTTGAGGCTCGACTTCCCTTGAAGCCACATCCTTGCTTAGCTTCCCCTCTGCCCTCTCCTGATTCATTCACTCCCTTTACCAATTACTGAAGGCCTCCACAAATTACCCACACAAGAAGCCCTGCCTCTGGCTCGATTTCTGGCAACCATAGCTAAGATACACACATATCTTAAATAAATATGTGAAAGTGTATTTTCTAGAGAAAGTCTTAATATGGATTTTTAGAACAATGTATAAAATACAAATAATTTATCTAAAGCTGTATTTATATTGTAAGCAAAAATAATAGCTCATACTTAACTTCACATTCTATTGAGTGTTTTTTTCTTTTTATAATTCTAGTCATCTATGATTCTTGGGAAGTAGACTTACTCCCTCTATCTAGCCAACAAATACATGTCTCTTATCTCTCAAAGTATGTTCACACCTGGTCACAGTAATGAAAAAAACACACATTAGTTTCAAGGCACTTAAATATTAATGATATTCAAGATATCAAAAAGTATACTATTTTCTTTTGGAAAAAAATTCTTAAAAATAGAGCTTTAATTTTGCAGATACATAATTACTTTTATTTGTTCGAGGTTAAGAAAATGGCTTATTTTCAATCCATAGCACAGATGCATCCTTACACTAACAAAAATAGAAAATGTATACTTAGCAGGCAATGGTCTCAGTGCTTTGAATGTATCAGTTTATTTAATTTTCATATCTCTATGAGGTGTACACTCTTATTGGTCTCTTTTATGGGTAAAGAAATTATGAAAGAAAGAAATTAAATAACTGACTCAGCATACAGATTGTAGATCTGGGATTTCTTGTCCAAGTTTTTAATGACCACAGTGCAGTGATTGTGAATATACACAGTCAACCCACGTGCTCATCAACAGTTACCTACACGCCTGCACAGACCATGAATGAGAAACCAAGTAGTCACATGACAGCTAGCTGAAAATGGAACAATCACGATCAGATAAAAATTGAGTTTTAAATCCCACACATAGACTGAAAATATGCTATAGTCAGAAGAAAAGAGAAGAACTTAAGAAAAAAGGTGTCCTTTCATTCGTGGCCAACATAAATTGGTCTATGTTTACAGCCACATGTAAGTGTCGGCTGTGATATACCTTCACATCACAGAAATCTGTAGCCGAAAGAGGCTTAATAATAAATTTCAAATACCTCATTTTAAAGATGATAATAGATGAAGAAAAATAGTGACTTGCAAAATCTTACTCAGGTATCTGATAAGAAAGTTAATAATAAAACTGGAGTACTTTGACTCTCAAGCCACTGTGTCTTTTTTGGAGGGGTTTTACATTAAATAGGTGTTCACAAATTTCCATCCATAGAACCAACACCAACTTACACTCTAACCAGCAGTGTACGAGAGGGCCTGATTCTCCACGTCTTTGTCAGTAGAGTGAGTTTTTAGACTTGCATTATTCATGAGCTCACAGATGAATATTACTTAAGAGTAGCTTTAATTTTATTCAGCATGGTGTTTTTCACTCTTCATATGCTTGGGGACCCTTCTTAGTTCCATTTCTATGAATTACCTTCTCATACCCTTTGTCTATATTTTTCTATAGGAGGTTGGTCTTTTTATTATCAATACTCCGTGTATCTTATGTGTTAACCAAGCCCTTGTATTTTACTCTCCATCATTTATACATAGCATCCATGTTATGTTTATGTATTGAATTACATACATGAATCTTCTGCCAGTTTTCTTTTCAGCAACATTCAAAAAGGATAATATAAAAAGGAAAACTGTACGTCTGTATCAATTATAAACACAAATGTAAAATTCGTAAACAAAATGATAGCACAGTGATTCCAAGCATATAATCATTTCAATAGTCAGCACCTATGTAAGATAAAGGTGCCTTTAAATTTGAAGAGCATTAGAAACAGAAGTACAGTGCATTAATATAAACTGAGGAAATCTAAAGTCAAACTGTAACAAATATTATATTTACAGTGTAATATGGAAGGTTCCTTTTCTGGGATCAGGAGGAAAGCAAGGATGTTCACGTTTTACTACATCAATTCAACTGTGAACTGGAGGGCAAAGTAATTAAGACAAGAAAAACTTTATATGCATGAGAATGAAAGGAATAAAAATTTTATTCAGGTATTATATGATTATGTACACAAAAGGTCAAAAAACTCAATACATTCTTTATTAAAATTAATGGGCAAGCTTCACAAGTCGGGATTTTAAAAAACCATATATGCCCTGCAATTTTTACATGTCAAAAACTGTGCCATTTACATTGGCATAAAAACATATCAAGCCATTAATATCGATAAATATATAGCATACTTTGATAGAAAACATTATAAAACTTTATGGAGAGAAATTAAAGAAAACCTAAATAATTATAAGATTCAATATAATAAAGAAGTCAATTCTGACTTTTGAAGTATACGTCATTATTGCATTCCCAGTATTTTGTCCAATAACTGGATAAAACTTTATATGAAAGTTTAAAGTTTATGAAAAGGACCAAGAATATCCAAGTAACTTTGGAAAAAGAAACATGGTGAAGGACTTACCCTTTCAGATAGCAACACACAATGTAAGGTCATAGTAAGTAAAATGTAACAGTATTATTGAAGGAATAGAAAAATAGAACAGACTAGAGAGTCCAGAGACAAATCAAAACAGATATGAGTATTAATCTATGCTAACAATCATATTATGAAGAATTCCTATTGTAAAAAATTATTGTAGTGTTTTTTATGGAATTAAAGGCAAGTACATATTAGATTAAAGAAGCCTGTTACAAGGAGACTTTATGTAAGCCTCTGTTGACCACAAAGCAAAACCTATAGTAGGTGTATACCACAATTTCAAAAAGGACTCAAAGCATATCGCTGCAGAAACCATCAATCCACAAAGGAAGACAGCAAAAGGAAAAGAAATGAGGGACTTATAAAACAATTAGAAAAATATTATAAAATGTCAGTAGCAAATTCTTATGTATCTATAATTACCTTGAATGTAATTAGATTAAGTTCTCCAATCAAAAGATACACAGTGGCTGAATGGATTAAAGTAACCAAGATCTAACTATATGTTGCCTACGAGAAAGTCAATTTACTAATAAGAACACACATAGACTGAAAGCAAAAGATTGAAAAAGGATAATTCTATGAAAACAGAAACTGAAAGAAAGCAGGGGTAGCTATACTTACTTCAGGCAAAATAGATTAAAGTCAAAAAACTATAAAAAGAGAAAAAGAAGGTCATTACATACCAATAAATTGCAAATATATACCCAATATCAGAGCACTTCATACATAAAGCAATTATTAAATAATCTGAAGGCAGAGATAGACTGCATTACTTAATAGTAGGGGGCCACAATACCACACTTTTAACAATGGATAGATGATCTAAACAGAAAAATCAACAAGACAACATTGAACTTGAAATACACTTGAGAACAACAAGGCCTAACAGACATAAACAGGACCTTCCATCCCACAGCAGCAGAATGCATTTCTTAAGCACACATGGAACATTCTCCAGGATAGATCATATTTTAGGATAAAACAAAACTTAACAAATTTAAGAGGATTGAAATAATAGCCAGTATCTTTTCAGATCACAATGGCATAAAAGTAGAAATCAGTAAGAAGGTAAATCTTGAAAAATACACAAATACGAGAAAATTAAACAAAATGCTCCTAAACAACCAGTTAGGTGTAGAACAGTGGTTCTCAACCTTCCTAATGCCACGACCTTTTATTACAGTTCCTGTGGGTCGCAACCCACAGGTCGAGAACAGTTGTCATAGAAGAAATCAAAAGAAGACAATTGGAAAACACTTTGAGACAAATAAAAATGGAAACACAACACACCAAAGCTTACACAATTCAGCAATAGCAGTCCTAAGAAGAATTATTTATAATGATAAATGCCTGCATCAAAAAGATCATAAATAATCTAACAAACTGAAAATAATCTAACAATCTAAAAAGAAATTAACTAAGCCCAAAGTTAGCAGAAGGAAGAAAACAAGAAATATAAAAGCAGAAATAGAGGCTTAATTTTATTTTTTTATTAGAAAGTTTCACAATTTATTTCTAGTGATTGATTTTTATTTGAAAACCTAGAAACATTCAAAAACTGATTAACGCACTGAGAACTGAGTTCATATCTTTTTTCTTTATTGTTTCATGTTCATTGAGGGTACAAAGAACTAGGTTATACTGTTTGCATTGTTTTTCTCTTATGTGGGTATGTATTAGGTCATCTACTGGGTTCATATTAGAATTGGGCACATGTGATTCTTGCTTCTACATTCTTGTGATACTTTATTAAGAACTCTATCCAGGGAAACAAAATATTTTTTAACCAACAAAACGAAAAGTTAGATTTTTGAAAAAATCAACAAAATCAACAAACCCTTAGCTAGATTAATTAGAAAAAAAGAGAGCCTACCCAAATAAATAAGATCATAAATGAAAGAGGAGACAATACAACTGATACTACCAAAATATAAAGAATCATTAAAGAACTGTAATGCTGTGAACAGTGATATACCAACAAGCTTGATAGCCTAGAATGAAGGGATAAATTCCTAGACACGTCCAACCTACTAAGAGTGAATCATGAAGAAACAGAAAATATGAATAGAACAGTAACAGCAAAGAGACCAAATCAGTAATAAAGTCTCCCACCAAACAAACGCCCAGGACTGATGGTTTCACTGCTGAATTCTATCAAATATTTAAAGAAGGCTATTGATTCTTCTTAAACTCTCCAAACATCAAAGTAGAGGGCATAATTCCAACCTCATTGTACCAGGCTAGCATTACCTTGATACCAAAGGCAGTTAAAAATATTATGAGAAAAGAAAATTATAGAGCATTATTCCTAATGAATGTAGATTAAAATATCCCCCCTAAAATTAGCAAACCAAATTCAGGAACACTTTATAAGAACTATTCACTGTGATGAAGTGAAATTTATTCCTGGGATGCAAGGATGATTCCACATACACAAATCAACAAATACGATACACCACATTAACAGAACGAAGGATAAAAATCCTACTATTATCTCAATAGACGCAGAAAAAGCATTTGACTAAATCCAACAACGATTTAATGATAAAAGTCCTCAACAGATTAAGTATGGATGGAATGTGTCTCCAAACAGTAAAGACCACATATGACAACTGTATCTAACATCATTCTCAACAATGAAAAACTGAAATCTTTTCCTCTAAGATAAAGGACAAGATAAAGATGCCAGTTCTCCCCATTTTTCATCAACATAGCACTGGAAGTCCTAGCCAGAGCAAGTGAGCAAGAGAGAGAAATAAAAGGCATCCAAATAGGAAAAGAAGGGCTGAAATTTATCTCTGTTTTTGACAACATAATCTTGCACATAGAAAACACTTAAAACTCCACCAAAAAATATTGTTTGTACTAATAAATGATTTCAGTAAAGCTTCAGTATACAAAAACATCATACTAAATCTAGAAGCAGTTCTGTGCACTTATAACAAACTACCTGAAAAGGAAAGTAAGGAGACAATGTCATGTACAATAGTAACAAGAAAATTTAGTAGGTATCATGGTAAAAGGATTTACATGTCTTTTACCTTTTTCATTAAGTTTACACCTTTTTAAATTTTAAGAAAATAAATGAAAAGATATGTTTGTGGATTGGAAGAAGAATTAATATTGTGAAAATGGTCATGGTACTCAAAGTAATTCACAGCATCACAGCATTGAGATTCATTGCAATATTTATAAAATTTCCAATGCCATTTTCCACAGAAATGGAAAAAAATAATCCAATCCTGAAATTCATATAGAATTACGAAAGACCCCAAGTAGCTAAAATAATTCGAGAAAAAAGAACAAAGCTGTAGACATCACATTCCTGATTTCAAATAACACTACAAAGTAATTGTAATGACAATATGGTACTTGCCTTACAACAGACAAATTGACCAATGAAACAGATTACAAAACTCAGAAGTGAAACCAGGCAATTATGGTCAACTGATTCTTTTTATTTTTTTATTTTTTTGAGACAGAGTCTCACTCAGTCACCCTAGGTAGAGTGTCGGGCATCATAGCTCACAGCAACCTCAAACTCTTGGGCTCAAGCGATCCTCTTATCTCAGTCTCCTGAGTGGCTGGGACTATAAGCACCTCCATGATACCTGGCTAGGTTTTTTTTGGTTTTTTTTTTTGAGATAGAGTCTTGCTCAGTTACCCTAGGTAGAGTACTGTGGCATCATAGCTCACAGCAACCTCAAACTCTTGGGCTTAAGCAATCCTCTTACTTCAGCCTCCTGGGTAGCTTGGACTACAGGTGCCCACCATAATGCCTGGCTATTTTTTTTTTTTAGAGACAGAGTCTTGCTCTGGCTCAAGCTGTTCTCCAACTCCTGAGCTCAGGCAATTATCAGCCTTGGCCTCCCAGAGTTCTAGAGTTACAGGCATGAGCCATCGTGCTGGCCCTGATTTTTGTCAAAGGACACAGACAATGGAATAAGGGCAGTTTCTTCAATAAATGGTGTTGGGACAACTAGATATCCAGAGATGAATAAAGTCAGATACTTATACCATACATAAAAATCAAATCAAAATGGATTAAAAACTTAAATATGAGACCAAAAAGTGTAAAACTGCTAGAAGAAAACACTGGGAAAATGCTTCACAACATTGGTCTGGGAGATTGCAATGGTATCAAACCCAAGGCTTCTTTCTGTACAGCAAAGGAAACACTAATAAAGTAAAGAGACAACCCACTGAATGGGATAAAATATTTATAAACTATATATCTGATAAGGTATATGGAAATAAAAACTCAACAGCAAGAAAACAAATAACCTGATTAAGAAATGACCCAAGGGTCCGAGCAGACATTACTCAAAAGAGGACAGACAAATAGCCAATAGGTATATGCAAAATTCTCAACATCACTAGCTATTGGGCAAATGCAAGTTGAAGCCATAATGAGGTGTCATCTCATATTTCTTGAACAGCTTTTATTAAAAAGATAAAAGACAACAAGTGCAGGAAAAGTTGAGGAGATACATTGTTGTGGGAATGTAAATTATTTAGTAGTACAGCCATTATGGAAAACAGCATGGAGGCTCCTCAAAATACTAAAAGTGGAACCACCATAGCTCCCAGGAATCTCACTTCTAGGTATGTATCACAGGAACTAAAACCAATATGTTGAAGAGATGTCTGCACTCACACATTCATCACAGCATTGCAAAAGAACCAAGATAGGGAATCCACCTAAGTGTCCAGCAGTGGATGAACAGATGAAGAAAGTGTGTTATATAAACACAATGGGTACTATTCAGCCTTGAAGAAGGAGGAAATTCTGTCATTTGCAATAACATGGATGAATGTGGAGGACATTATGGTAAGTGAAATAAGCCAAGCATAGAAAAAAATACCATATGATCGCACTTATATGTGGAGTCTAAGAAAGTTAAATTCATAAATGTAGAGAATAGAATGATGGTCACTAGAGGCTGAGGACGGGAAGGAGGTTGTCAATCAAAGGGTAAAAAGTTTCAGGTAGACAAGAGAAATAGGTTTTGAAATCTATTGCCCAGCAGGTGACTATAGTCAATAATAATGTATTATATATTTCAAAATAACCAAGAGAGTACACTGCAAAGTTCTCGTCATAAGGAACAATAGGTAAACAAAGTGTGGATAAGTTAATTAGCTTGATTCAATCATGCATATTGATACATCTATCAAAACATCTCATGGTACCACATAATGAACACAGTTATAGTTTGTGGATCAAAAAGAACGTCAATGACAAATTTTTTTAAAATAAAAACAAATAGCCTAACAAGAAAAAGAAGTATGTGGGAGAATGAAGAACCCCAGTGTAGGAGACTAGGATCCAAATAGCCGGAATACAGATCTCAACAATACATTAAACAAGTGATATGTTATTTAGACTATGTCATACATATTATCATAGATTTTAATATTTTTCTGCTATCCCAGATTGCTATTTCCTTGCTCAGTGTCTGGCACTATTTACAAAAATTTAAGTAAATAACATTCTTTTCCCTGTCACTCTTGAGCAAAGTGAGGCACCACATTCAGTCACCTTTCAACCAGAGTTTAAAGGATATAGACGCTTATTTATGTTCAGTTAACCTTTTTCACCAGGTTGGTCTCTTTTCGGAATCTTTGATTTCCAAAGACTTATGGGGGCTTTGAAATATTTTATTAAACTCTGAAGTCACAGGTAATTTTCTGCATTTGTTTTTGTTGCCATCAGAAAACCAATGGAAGCATCCAGAAAACTCCAGAAAGTCGATGTTAATGAATATTTGTACAGCAGAATATGTGCTGTCAGTGACCTCACCTACTGTCTTCATTCCTGCCTCTGCCAAGGGTCCTCCATCATCTTCTCACTCGTTTTGACTTCCTCCTCATCTTGGGAGTCAAAACCTTCACATTCTCAGCTCTCGTGTGTGAAAGATGATCTTTTCAAAGACAATTAGCATTCGTCCTTTCTTTCACATAGTAAGATGCATAATATTGCTTTTTCTGCATGTGTGCACTGGGACCTTCACTTCTTTTAGGTTATCCTTAGTACCAGAAGTTAAAAATTCTTTCATCTGAATTTTTGGCACTTGTATTCTGTCTCCTTTGTCACCAGTTGAAATGTTTCAGATGACTGGCTTCTAAATGACTAATATTCTATTACACTTCATGCTTTTTCTTGAGATGTGCCTTGTAAGTATGAACAAAATAGAAACTAATTTCATTTTGTGTAAAATATGTAATTTAACATGGAAATAAATTAAAAATATAACAAAGGCATTTGATGTCAAATCAATCTAGAGGATTAATACTGACCACAAAGCAGTATTCTAGAAAGAAGCATTTTGGGGTGGAGTGTGAAAATTTTATCAATGTACTGTTTAAAATGATAGGAATTTAGGATGACAGACAATTACGATAACAGTATTTCTTATACCACTTTTTTTTTTTCTGACCAGCAATACACTCCTCTAGTTTCCACGGTAACCCAATCAATTTCTGATTACAAATGCAAGCAGAGCAATTTAGGCCCAGACTAGGGTAAGTGAAGAGGATATTTGTAGATGTAGTGAAAATTTGAAATTAGCCTTTATCACTCATCTGAGAGATGCTGTTCAATATTCACAATTAAGGTCAAGACTAAAAACTTAAAAGGAAAATTTCTAACAAAAGGTAAACCAGACCTTTTTTCTTTTGTATTAAATAAATGGTATTTAACTATAGCAGTTGAACTGAATTAAAGCAGAAACCAGACTTTTTTCTTTTGTATTAAATAAATGGTATTTAACTATAGCAGTTGAACTGAATTAAAGCAGAAACAAATGACAATCAGACACCAGTGTGTGAAGGCCTAAACCCTGTTCGCTTGGATCTCGATGCATTTAGTTGCCAGATTACATCTATAATGCTCAGATATGAAATTTTCTTCTTATATTTATATTATTCATTTGAAAAATAAGGATCATCCTCATTAAGCACAATAGAAAACAGAAATACTAATCTAGTTAAATGTTAGGCTAATTTTTAAGCACTTCCTTAAAAGTAAAAAAAAAAAAATCACTTCTAAAATTGCTTAAATCACATAGATAAGCCCAAATAAAAATAATATTTATGGCTTGGAAACATCTTTCACTAGCTTAAAAGCTGTAGGGAAAGGACTCTTCTTATTGAATTACCTGCATTTATAAACCAAGGTAAAGGTCAATGGAGTCATTAGACAAACACAAGATAGTACCTCAGTTCCTGAGCTCCAAAGCATGGAGAAGATTAGAATTCTACATAATTCCTGAAGGTCTGGTTTATAGGATAGACCAGTTACATGTTAACAGATTAGTGAAAAATGTAAAACCGCCATCTCCTGAGACTGTAACATCCGTGACTTCCACATTGCTGGTATGAGCTTCATGTTTCCCAGTAACATACCATTTACTCTCCCTGAAAATGCTCTGAGGTTGTAGTAGTATTTACTGATGAAACATCCAAGGCTTTGCCACTTCAAAACCACTGTCACACATTGGCAGGAACTGTGTATGAAGACAATATAATAACTTTGGGGAAAATCATCTGACTTAACATGAAGAGCACTATAGACACCATTCCCCCAGATTTTACTCTATTAGCTGAAAATGGATAATCTACTTACAAATGCTTAGTCTAGCTTTCCAAAACAAGATTTAGTTGTCTTAAAATCAGGTCAGATCAATCGATCATCAGTAATAATCTGTTGACTTTTCAAGCCTTTGTAATACTTGGTCTAATTTATGATCCTTTAATGGGTAAGATGACAGTGTGAATGTTTGAGAAATAATTTTTCTAAATGCTATAAAATTTTTATGGGTTCATTATTCCAGTTTAAGGTGGTATCATTCAAATTTTCAAAATTCATAGACTAAATTGCATATATGCATCTAGGTCCCATGAAAGCTAGCTGTTGGCCCAAGGCCGAAATAAATTTATGGTTCCTTATAAAATGTGAAGGGTTCCTAGCTATCTTTGAGAGAAAATAAACGAAGGCAGACATAAATTTAAGTTTGGTGTACAAGGAACAAATAGATCTCAACAAATGAAGCCAAAGATTAAAGTACTAACTATCATCGCCTTTAATGAGAAACTAAACGTCAGTACGTTGGCTAACCTATGAGGGAGCAAATAAATGCAAACACAAATGTATTTTAGTGGAGAAAATTAGCAAGATGCGGTTTTCACAATCTAACGATATTTCAGTAAAGATCCTATAGAATCCATATTAACACCATGTATAAATCAGTAGATTCTCCTTATTATGATAATAGTGCTATACACAGCGATAGTTTATACTTATAAAATAAGAAATTGGTTTTCTTTATTCTGTGGCCTAAGAGAACGATCTTCATGTATTAAGCAGGCTTATACATACTCTGTGAGATCTTGTGACTGCCTCGGGGGTGACAAAGATGAACTTGTCATTGCCAAGTTGGTACATTAATAACTTCATGTACCAACTGGGGAAAGGCCAAAATGGTGGGGCTTTGATCCTTTCAACTTTACTGAGCATTCATGTAGTTAGTTCACTTTCAGATATTAACCAAGAGAAATAAACACACATCCAAAGACTTGTACACCCATGTTCAAAGTATCTGTTTTTAACAGGCATATGATGGACACAAATATCTATGCACAGTAAGTGGTTAAACAAAGTGTGTATATCCTAACCAGTGGAATACTTCTCAGCAATTAAAAAGGAAGAAAGGCCCAGGTGTGGTGGCTCATGCCTGTAATTCTAGCACTTTGAGAGGCCAAGGTGGGAAAATTACCTGAGGTCAGGAGTTCAGGACCAGCCTGAAAAAGAGTGAGCCCCCATCTGAACTAAAAATAAAAAAATTAGCTAGGCATGGTGGTGCATGCCTATAGTCCCAGCCACTCCAGAGTCTGAGGCAGGAGGATCACTTGATCCAAGAGTTTGAGGCTGCAGTGAGCTATGATGAGGCCATAGGTGACAGAGTGAGAATCTGTCTCAAAAAAAAAAAAAAAAAAGGAATAAAGGATTACATGCGATAATATGAGCACACCTCAAAATAATTACACTGAATGAAAGAAATCCAGCAAAAAAAATAGAGTACATTCAGTGTAATTCTATTTATACTAAGTTCTAGAAATTGCAAACTCATCTCAAGTGACAGAAAGCAGATCATTGGTCAACTTGAGTTTGGGGGAAGGCGTGTGAGGGATTACAAGAGGTGCGAGGACAACTGGGGGTGATGGATCTGTTCATTACCTTGTTGTCACAGTGTGGCTTTACAGGTATATGCTTGTCTGAACTTACCACGTTCTATACTTGAATATACAGTTTATTGCTAATACCTCAATTAAGATCTTTTTAGAAATAGTAGTACAAGCATATTATTTACAGATTTGAAATAACTTCATTAAAATATTGAAAATAAGAAATAATTTAAAATGGCAGAACTGAAGGAATGTGGACTTGGGGTCGGGGAGTAGGCTGAGGACAGGCACCAAGAGGCTCAGAGAAGCCATTCTCTACAGCTTCACCTGTCAACTCCGTGCGTGGGTCTCACTGACACTTTAAAATAGTCTTGGCAATTTGAAAAGAGAGAGCTCACATTTGACCATGGAAAATAGATTAGAGTGGTCTTCTTCTATATACTGAATATATGTTCTGAGTTGGTTTCTCAATATTTTGACAAATTTCACCAAATTCACCTCAACCTGCTTTCCTTAATGACAAATGTCACTTATTTGTGGGTGACTACCAGAGTTAAGGTAGCATCTATGTTATAAAACCATAGAATAAAATTAACATGTGGAGTTAATCATTTTATGTAATAGTAAAACTTAAAAAACAAACAAAAATAGTAAAACTTAAAACGTAATGGACACTGTCAACATCAGCCTGGAAGTCAGACCTAATTTTTTAGCCCATTAACATCTGCACTCTAGAATGTTTCCCTCTCTCCCCAGAGGCTATGATGATACCTGGGCATCTCCTAACAGAAGACTTAATATCTTTAAGAATATTTTTGGATTACAACTGCTCTCTACATTCTCTGATCCTCCTGTCTATGCTCTCTGTCTCCTGTCTCTATACATCTTGGCTGGATCTTGGCTTATTTTGGATTCTAACTCAAACTTTTGCTTATGCTAAATCACATTAAACCACTTCCTGTGTTTCTCTCACCCTAAGCCCTCCCCTGGCTCACTCCATTTGCTTGATCCTGCATTTGCCAGTGCTGTCTTTGGGTAAACTTGGCATTTGTATGATAGAGGTCACAGAGGCATTTCAATTATGTCTGGTATGCCCCATGTACTGCTGCTGATTCATGTTTTTGATAACCTCCCAAGGCTTCTGGATCCTTTGGCTTTACTAAGACATCATTTCTGTCATTTTATGAAGTGTTAATAAATTTTAAATAAGTCAAATTAGCTTCTACTCATACAAACAGAAAGCTTAATTCCAGACAGAGAATGGTTTCTTTTTTTTAACCTGTAAACAAGTCCTTAGTCAATTAATCTCGTCTCTTTTTCCTTTAAGTGATGAATATAAGAGAAATGGATAACAAGCAAACATGGACATTCACCGTTGAATTACTTTCACCAAGTAAGTTAGGATTAAAAAATCAAAATGTTTGTTACTGAGCATCTCCTATGTCTATGATACTGGGCAAAGCACTGAGGGGATGGGAGCCAAAAATGCTGGCCATTGATATTTCACTCTTGATGAAATTCTCCTAAAAAGTTTTCATACTTACTCCCAATAATAACGGAAAGTAATTTTGTGCAGTAAACCACGTGAATGTGTATATAATCTAGTGAAATCCTCAGCAACTATATCATTTACTCAAGAAAGTTCCTTGGGTTATAAAGCATGAACAGAGGCAGCCATCATTGTTTAAAGTTACTAATATTTATCTTCTACGAGGGCTATTGTCTATAATCACTAAGATGTCAAATTCTAAACCGTATTTAAATAAAATGTGAAGACCAAATATTTGTATTCATGTGAAAACATTTAACAGTGTGTCACTTTACTCAATTCTGAAATAAAGTTGCAGTTTCATAATGCAAAATAACTTTTCCTTTTTAATACAAATTGCAGGACACAGAAGATTTGGTAAAGGATTTACTGTTTATGTCTGGACTATTTATTCACAGCTAATTTAATTTAGAATAGACAATCCGTGAAATATATTTCTCTGTAGATTTTCTTCTAAGTAAAAACCACAAAAGGAAGGTAGTCAGCCACAATCTATCTTGTATTTACTGTTTTATTTGGCATTTATTACATAATTATATTTTTTCTAGTATTACTTTGTCTAATCTATGTTACATCAATAAGTAACTTGAAATGGTTTAGGAGGATAATTATAAATTATTTTTATAAAACATCATTATTCTTCTTAAAAAATTTTTTTATTAAGTCATTCATACATAGATCATAAATACATTTATACCTCTTTTATGTTTACATGGATGGAGCTAGAAAATATTCTTAGTAAAGTATCTCAGGAATGGAAAAAAAAATATCCAGTGTACTCAGTACTACTGTGAAACCAATTTACAATCACTCACACATTCATGTGAAAAATGAAACATAACTATAGCCTAAGGATGAAGGAGGGAAGGGGAGGAGAGGGGAAGGGAGGGGGCGGGATGATAGAGGGAGGGTTGGTAGAGGAATCACACCTATGGAACATATTGCAAGTACAAGTTGGATCTATCAGGTGTAGAACACAAATGTCTTAATCTTGTAATTGCTTAAAAGTGGTGAAGGCAATGTTGATTAGTAGGATGTAAGCACTCCAATTTGTACAAATAATCAACACATTAAATCCTATTCTTTAGAATATAATCAATCCATGTATTTTTCTACAATGATAGCATCTTTTGTAAGTAAGCAAATTCATGAAAATTGACATCTTAAATTTTTATTTAGTCTATGATTCTCCCATATATAACTTAAAAATAAATATCTCCCTCAACATAGCACTTCTTCCTACCATAGACTAATTGATTTACCTCACACAGGCTTGAAAGTTTCAATTCTTGAAACCCCAAAATATAAATTTCTCTTGTTTTGTTTTCTAGGTCCTAAAAAGTCAACAGTTATCTTAGTTATTAACTCTTGATATGCTTGTTATCAATAGATGATCACTGTCTGGCCGAGTAAGTATCTTTGAAACCCCCACAATGTGGCAGATGGATTTTTAAGCCAATTCTTATCAAGAATGCAGAAGCCAAGTGGATGGGACTCTCTAAATCCTCTTTTTAAAAGTTTCATTTTAAGGGCATTAAATATAAAAGATAAATGTTGAATATATATCTTTTCCAGAAAATAAAATAATGGAAATAATGTAGAAAAATTCTAGAATTCTGGTCCCCTTAAGTAAGTATAAGTAAAGATTGTTATCTGTTGTCAGGTCAATTACAGAACTCTTAAAACAAAACTTTAATACATACTCTACTGTGGCTAAAGTAAAACAACAAATACATTTTGATTCAGTTTTCTTCATTGTTTTTTGATTCTTGTTTATAACTTGTTTTCTTTCATGTTTTCTACTTACTAATCAAAAGCACAAAAGCCATAAACAGAAAATTATATAAATTGATTTTTAGTAGTAAGTTGTTTTAAAATCCTCAAAGAATTTAAATAACTTTAGAAAAATTACTTTTTATGGCTTATTAAATAGGGTTATAGAAAAGAAATAGGAGGAATATCAAAACTTATATCCCTATTTCAAATATGATTAAGACTGACCAAAGCCTTACTACATATAACTTATACTATTAAATGGTAATACTATTTTTATATAGATGTTCTGATATATTTTTCATTAAAACAAATAATCTTAATTTAAAAATTCAGAATAACTGATTTTTTAATTGAGTTTTAAAAAATGTCTTTTTTCAAGTTTCCATAGAACATTTCTGGAAAAAGATCTTATTCTAGATCAAAATTGAAACCAATTCCACGTAGCTTAAGCTGTAGAAAACAAATTACATAACCATCAAGCAACTAATTTTAAAAATTGTAACCAAACACAATCATTAGTCCCTAACCAATGGGAAGAATAATTTCCCATAAATAGCAATCATATAAAAGTGGGAAGCAAAAGTATGATCACATATCTTTAATAATAACAAGAATAATAATTTTTACTGAAGATAAAATAAATAATACAAGTAGCATCAGTAAAAAAAATTTAATAATGAAAAGAGAAAGAAAATAATATGTGACAGTAGAAATAAAAAATCTATTACCCAAATCATGAGAATTACTATATCATTTTAGGAGATAGTATATAAAGAGAAATAAAGTAAGTGAAACAAAGTATTAGTAAATCTATTCAAGAAAAAAATCCAATGCAAATTAAGAAATTATCAATGATAATATATTGGTCAATATTAAATTGTAAAATATATCAATTATACATGTATGATTTGACTCCAGTCTTACAAAGAAAAAAGCATATAGAGGCGTGGAATAATTCAACAGTGATTAACTCTAGTGAATGGAACTTGAGATTTATTTCCTTTTTTTCTCTTTCATATATTTTCTTAAGACTCTACATAAAAACCATTCTCTTTTATAATGAAAATAATTGTGTTTTAAAAACCCACAATATTATAAGGAAAACATGAGCTCAAATAACTCAATAGTAAGGAGTTAAATTTTTAAAAATGGGCAAAGGACCTGAACAGACATTTCTCAAAAGAAGACATACAAATGCCTAATAGGTATATAAATATTATTAAAAAGACAAAAGTTAAGCGTTGGCAAGGATGTGGGGGAAAGGAAGCCCTTCATTAATGTGGTAGGAATGTATCTGTATTATGGTGCAGCTGCTATGGGAAACACCACGGATGTTCCACAAAAAATTAGAAATAAAACTGCTGTATGATCCGGCCATTCCACATGTTTTGGGAAATGAGATCATTATGCCAAAGAGGCATCTTTCCTTTCACGCTCCTGGTAGCATTATTCATAATAGTCAAGATAAGAAACCAGTCTACGTGACCATTAAAAGGTAAATGGATAAAGAAAGTATGGAACATACACAATGAAATGCAATTCAGCCCCTACAAAGACGGAAACCCTGTCATTTATGATAACATGGGTGAAGCTGGAGGACATTACGCTGAGTGAAATAAGTCAGGCACAAAAAAACAAATGCCACATCATCTCACTAATATGTAGAATCTAAAAACATGAAACTCACAGAAGCAGAGAGTAGAATGGGGAGGAGGGGGAAGTGGGTGATGCTGGTCAAAGAACGCAAATTTTAGTTTGTTGGGAGAAGTCAGTTCGAGAAATCTAGTTTACAACATCATGGCTATTGTTAGTAACAATGTATTGTGTTCTTGAAAATCACTAAGAAAGTAGACTTAAGTCTTCTCACCACAAATAAAATATGATTATGTAAAAAAAATTAAAATTCAATAAATTATTTTTTTTGCAGAATGCAAATGTCATACACATACTTAGTTTTCTTCTCAAAGGAAAGTTCTTATTTTCTTTTTATTTATAGAAGCACCATTTTGTTCAGGCAGCCAAGAACTCCAGGAAATAGGCCTCTTCTCCAGTTCCAACAGATGCACCAAACAGCAATGCTGTCTCCCCACCTGCTAAGGACTGAAAGTGTGTGTTTCCCAAAATTCAGGTGCTGCAGTTCTAACCTCTAAGGTGACAGTATATGGAAAGTGGGTGTGGAGGAAGTAACTAGGGTCAGAATAGGTCTTGTGGATGGGGGGCCTCAGGATGGGCTTAATATCTTTATATTTAAAAGGGAAAGTGAGAGAGACCCTCAGTTCACAAGCACACTAGGAGGAAGGTCATGTGGGGATGCTGCAAGAAGTCTGGTTATCGGCAAGCCAGGAGGAGCACCCTCACCAGGAACCAAACTGGTGGCATCTGACCTTGAACTTCCTAGCCTCAGAACTCTGAGAAATAAACACCTGTTGTTTGAACTACTCAGTCTATGGTACCGTGTTATGGCAACCCCAGCATACCAAGATACCACCTTGCAATAATAATGCCTGTTCTTGGTGATAAGACAGATATAAGGAAGGGGCTTATGGTGGACCTCAAGGAAGCATTTCGTCATGTGATGAAACACCAATAAATTATACTTGTTTGTAAGATAAATAAATCATGATTAAATAAGGATAATGTAGCATTGGACTATACTTGTTGATATAACATTAACAATAACAAATTGAAGAAGAATAAACCTTATGGTTTATCTCAACAGATGCATAAAGTATCTCTGATAAAATTTAGTACTAATATAAAAAAAAACTTAGCAAATTAAGAATAGGAAAAATTGCTATTGTCCCCCAAATAATCCTGCACATTCAATATAATTATAATCAAAATCCCTAAAGAAATTTTCTTGAAACTTGACAGCATATCCTAAAATTCCTATAGATGATAAGAGACAAATGTCAATAAGGATGTAAACAAATTGGGGAGAGCTCATCTTGCCAAATATAAAATTTGTAAAGCTGAAACAATTAAGACAGTTGTGATACTGTCTCAGAGATAGACAGACTAATAGGACATAATAGAGTCCTGAGTGACTATTCATAAATGATGGCTTTTCATATGGAAAAGATCAAATTAAAGCCTTAGTTCTCATCTTAAAAACAAATTAGCAGCTGAATAACAATGCACATGTAAACATTATAAGAATAAAATACACATACATGCCAACAGGACCAAAAAACATTTTTTAAAATTAGGCACCCTCCCCCCCCATAAAAAACAAACCATCCAGGGAGAATGCAATTAATATAAATATCTGAAGTTAAAGTTTAAATTTCTGTACATCAAAGAAATGCAAAAAATAAAGTCTAAAAATGTGTCACAGACTGCAATAAGAATATGCATGGCCCACAAACAGAGCATATCCGTGTCTAGAGTGTGTGGGCACGCGATCCTTCATAAGGAAAGGACAGACAATCCAACAGAAAAGATGGGAAAACAATATGTAAGCACACTGCAGTGGAAGAAACCCATATCATTAAAAAATAAAATAATATCACTAGTAATCTAAGAAATGCAAAATTCAAACAATATGTAATTTCAGACCTTCACATTGGCATAATTTTTAATCTGATACTATCAAGTGCTGATTTGGAAAATGAAACTTTAGAAAGAAGAATTCTTTTAGCTGTCAATAATAATAGAAATATGTATGCATTGACTATGGCAAGAAATGCCACCACTCTATTAAAGTCAAAGCTACATTTCATTATTGAGCAATTCTAATTCTAGTGAACCTTGGTGCATGTGTACAAGGAACCCTATACAAGTATGTTGTGAACTGCAATGTAGTAAGCTAATGGGCACTCAGAAAGCAAAAGAATAAATAAACTGGTTTGCTCATAACAATGGAATATGATATGGCAAGTAAATACACTTCCTGCAAGTGTTTCTGCTGTAGCAGGAAACGCATTCCAAGGAACCACCATTCTGTAAAGTGGGTATCTAGAAATAAGAAAATGTACAGGGAAAATAATGTTTAAGAAGACCTAAATTCTCTGCAACTTTGTTAACAAGTGCACTTAATAATAATTCTAATAAAAATTAACAAGCATAGTTAAAATATTAAATTCCTAAACTGTACAAATGAAATACTGGCATAAGTGCTGGATAGTGTATTATCTTTTTTGAAAAAGATGGAAGGAGGTGTTCTAAAGAAATATGAAGGTGGTGCTTGCCTCACCATAGGCATTTCCAAGAGAAAGTGTACAAACAGAACCAACGAGAATAATACTAATTCTAAACTAATATCATTTGTTATTCCCTAGACCTCTGTGTCATGCTGCATACAGCTGTGTTAGCACATTTTTTTGAAGTTGCTATTCCTTTGTAGCACATAGTACTAACAAAATGGGAAAATTACGTATGAACCTCTTATACTGACAGCATTCCCCAATTTACTTACTGAATACAACTAAAGTCATACCAGAAACAGGCACTGTCACCATATGGCTCAGATGAAAAGCAACCTGAAGAATGGTTCCTAAATTTCAATTATCTCTGTATCTGTCTTTCTGTCTGTCTGTCTATCTATCTATCTATCCATCCATCTATCTATCCATCCATCTATCCATCTATCTATCTATCTATCCATCTATTTATCTATCTATCCATCTATCAATCTATCTATCTATCTGTCCATCTATCTATCTATCTTCTGATATATGAACATATATATATTCACTACACATATTTGGGAATACTATAACCAGACTTCAGGATCCTGGTTCCCTCTGGGAATGAAGGAGTGGAGAAGGAATGAAGCTGTAGCTCTCTTAGATCTAGTTTACTTTTTCTGCTTACAAAACATGAGTTATTATATAAATATTATTTATTAAATCCCGATGGTGAACAGATACCTATTCTACTATCTTCTATATTATTTGTGCATTTACGTGTTTCAAAATGTGGAAGAACATGATCAAAATATATGAAATTCAATAGAAATTTGATACAAAGAGGGTTGGTGAGGTGGCTGGATGTAAACTAAATGTGAAAACATTTATTAGGAAAATATAGACATATAAACATAGGGTGATAAACTACATTACTATAAGTGAAGACACTGTTATAAGGGAATCATGACTCACAAGTGGTTTATGTGATCATTTCTATCAAGAGGGATGTGCAGTTTGACATATTAGTACAAGGACTTCTAGAAGATTAAGCCGGTAAAAATGTCAAAACTTAAAATGAACATTCTGAGTATGAATGATCGATGAAAATTAGCCTCACTAATTTCTAAAACATGTTATGAAGTTATAAGAATTAAAACTATGTGACACGGGTTAAAAATTCCTCTCAAATAGCTGTGATTCTTATGTAGAATTATGATACAAAAATAATACACAAAACAATGAGGAAGAGAACATTAATAAATGTCTTTGAAAAATTGGAATACTCACTGAAACTATGTACTCAAACGTTCTCAACTCACTGGAAACTATGTACTCAAACGTTCTCAACCCATATTTAAAAGCCAATGAAATCCACCTCAGAAAAATTAGAACAATTAAATGGGAATCATTTAGGTTGAGCTCAGAAATCTCAGAAATTAGGATGTTTAAGCTTCTCAGGGGATACCAATTTGTAACTGGCAAACCACAACTTTAAATGTTTCCAGTCCATTCCTAATGTGTATCACGAATAGGTTTCAGAGCTGCTGTGATTCTGACCCTCAACACTGGGCAGGTGGGAAAGAGAGCATCAGGCAGGGCTTGAGTTGTCAGAACCCCCAAGCCTTGTCAGGCCACAGGAGGGGCCGAATAGGCATGTTCAAGTACTGCAGTTGGCAATATAAATCAGACTCTCACTGGAGTCTTCAGATTCCTAAGATTTCAGACCCAGTAATTCTAGTTCAGAAATTATGTTTCAAGGAAATTCTTTAGAATTCAGAGAAAACTTTCCAATACAAAGATAGACATTTCAACATTACTGAAATAATAGAACATCCCAAAACTGAAAACAACCTTGGTGAAAAAGACTAAGTAAATTATGGCATATTCAGTGGATAGAATTGTAGGAAATCTTTTAAATGCTTATGTGTTTGCAATAACTTATAAAATATTAGCATATTATGAGGAATCCACATAATTTCATGTAAAGTATTATACATAACGCAAAGTATACACACACATACATACATATATATTCCAGGTATATACACATTCTCCCTGTATATTCTATAAAGCATGCAATTGAAATAATTTTAAACATGTATGTAATGAATAGAATCTACAACATAGTTATTTTTGGCAAATAAAGCAGAAAATAAGGATTGAAAGCAAACGACTAGAAATCCTGGTCTGTCTCATCTGTCTTTCCACGCTCCCCGAGGCCTTTCTCATCTGTGATATTTCACCAAACACAGTTCCCTTCGGGAAGCCTTCCCAGACCTAGACCCTTTCAGGTCATCCAGCTCTGTGCTCTCATCACATCACATGTTTCCTCTCTGCCAACTTATAAAAACAGCAGCTATCTTGCTCCATCATAAAACGAACTAAAAGCCAGAGCTAAAAAATATATACAATCTACACATTCCTGTGGGTACTGTGAATTCTATCTCTGGATCAAACTGGATCATCAAAAGCCTGAATACATGCACTTCATTAATTTAATTTCATGCAAAATCCAATTCACCAAGACACGTTTTAATATTCTGTACTTGGCTCTCACCGGAATCCTATATGGATGATATTTGCTACTGAATTTATTTTAAGAAATAAAAATGTGGATATGGTATGTTGCATGTATTTAAATGCTACATGATCAATTTTCCTGAGAATTCAGTATAGAGAAAGCTTCAATTCCCTAAAGGGCTTGGTAGGCTTCTTCTTTTGTGATAATGGTAAGTGTATAATGTTTCCTTTTCAGCAAAAGATGCCAAGAAGCTCAGGATTAAGTATGAACATCAGTCAATAAATATACTGACCCTCATGAATGGCAGAATTGATTCTACTGCTCTTTAGCCCAGCATTTCTATTTTAATTGTATGTTATTGCTGTTTTGTTCTATTTCATTTCTTGTAATTCCTATTTATTGTCAAGGTTGGGTGACTTAATGTATCTGTATTTCATTATTAGTCAGTTGAAATTTGGTGGGGAAGGCCTTATAAAGAAATAGGCCCAGTTTGTAGCCAATCCCATGATGTTGTGCAGTGTTTCCCCACGAGATAGGACCAGGGTCATGAGAGCCTTCTGCATTCTCGCTTTGTATTGTGTACAAATACAAATTTATAAAGAAATTTTAAAATGTTTATCTCAGACATATTTGTTCACAAAGTACATGCCTTTAAAAGAGAGGGGTGAAAGTCACTATTGAGAATGGAAAGGAAAGTCATGTAGTAGGAAACTATACTTGCAACACAAGTATTTGACAAAAGGATCATATTATTTAGACTAGAAATGAAAAAAAGTTCTACAAATTAATAAGCCAAATCAAGCAAAGAGAAAAGCAGGCAAAAATCTTAAAGAGCTACTTCTCTAAAGAGCATATCCAAATGGCCAGCCAATACATAAAAAGTTTTACATTTCATTAGTCACAATAAATATCAACATTAAATCCACAAGGAGATGACATTATATACCCACTAGAATACTTAAAATGTAAAATTAAAAAATGCGAATTATTAGACAGTAGAGCAAATGGCACTCACATACAGAGTTGGCAAGACTTCAAATCTGAAAAATAGCTTCAGTGTTGTTACTGAAGCCAACATATGCATAATTTAGGGCCCAGCAATTCCATGTTTAGGCTTATGTCCTTGGGTATTAGCAGATATATTCCCCAAATGTAACAAATAGAAGTTTCCTAGCAGCACTATTTGTAACAGTCTTAAATCCGAAGTCTTAATTCTCGTCAAGAAAGGAATGGATCTAGATGAGCTCCTTCCAAATTAAAAAAAAAAAAAGGAATGAATAAATAATTATGGTATATTTACACATAAAAATACCATGCAGGAGTGAACATGAAGAATTTAAAATAGTATGGTGAGTAACTGTGATATTCACAAACATAATTTTGACGAAAGAAAGTAGACACAAAATGATTGTATACTTTATGACGCCACGTATAGAAGTACAAAAGCTGGTGGAACTGATCTGTTGAGTAAAGTTGGAATAAGCTCAGCTTGGGGTGTGTTTGGGTGGTGACTAGAAAGGGACTCATAGTGGTTTGAACTGCTGGTAAAATTTCTTCCTGGGTGCTGGCTGCACCAGTGTGTTTGGTTTAATCCTCACCAGGCGAATCCTCATTTTCTGTATGCATAGAATGCATTAACCAAAGTATTAAAAATTTATCTAGAGAACCTCTGTAAGAAAAATCTAGAAATGTGGGTTCATTCTTTGCTCTGACGTTCAATGTGTATCTCAACAACAACAAAGATTAAATTGCTTGAGATTTGTATGTTAAGTGGAAGAAAATAGTCTGCCCTATCTTTTCATAGGACTGGCTGGAAAAGCCAAATGGAGTAGAGATGAGTGGCCCTATTACATATTAAAGCATTAATATATGATATCAATTATTAACAAAGCTACTTTAACACACATATAGCACTGATACATCATTTAAATTAGATAAGAAGTCCTAAGTTTAATAGGAACATATTTAGTACAATTTAGTTTAACTATATGAAGGGTCATATAACAACTTTCTGGCTATTTGGAAGTTAAAATCAGAATTTCCACCTTACTTCCTAAACCAAAATGATTTAAGATGAAACAAACTTTTACGAGGGAACTAGCGAAAAGAAAAGACTCATTTTTTTTTTGTCCATAATCTTACACAGGAGAAAGCTTTTCTAAGCCAAACCACTTTAACTTTTCAAAATGAATATGTATAACTGTTATAATAAGCTAATAAAAATATTGCATAAAACATTTGTAAATTATTCTTATTCTTAGCTTTAATATTTATATAATAACATTAGCACTTTCTTTGAAGCTGCTAACTCAAAGATGATTGTCTAAATAGTATAAAATATAGTCATTCATTAATTCATGTGACCAATAAAAAAAAAAAGCAGATACTACATGCCAGAAATGTTTCCTGAACTGGGGATGCAACAGAGAGTGAAATAATAATATTGCCTTCACCAGTTTACTCTCTAGTGGAAAACAATGTAGAATCAACTAAATTAATACCAGATGGAAAAACATAGAAAAGGGATGGGAGATGTGAGTGCTGGACCAGGAAAGGAGGGAATGGTGTAGAGGCTGAAAATCTAAATAGAGCGGTCAGGCAAGGCCACACAAAGTTAATTTCTGAACAAAAATTTGAAGCATCAAGAGCTGGTGTCAAGTAGGGGAAAATACATTTCAGGCACAGGAAATGGGAACAGCAAAGACACTGGGACACCCGTGCCACTGGTGTATTCAAAGAACAAAGAAGCCAGTGTGGGTGGCACAGAAGGAGCAAGGGAGACAGTACTAATAATGTTTATGCCCAGAGAAGCAACAGTAGGCAGATCCCACTGGGATCTGTAGGAACATTAGCTTTTAACTCTGAGTGAGATGGGAACCAGCTTGTAAGAACATCAGCACTTTTACTTTGAGTGAGACGGGAACCACCTGTGGGTTTCAGGTGACCTAGGCTCCTAAATTGGGGAGGGTAATTAAAACAATTCCAACTAGAGACAAATAACAATTATAGCAATAAGAAAGCAAGAGAACTGCTTGCTTCATTTACAAATATTTACTGAGTACACTATTAGGTTCTGGTTAGGATTTAAAAATGACTTGGATGCAGATTCTGCCATCACGGAATTTAAATAAGGAGATAAAACTTGAGCAAGAATAACCACAATAAAATGTGGAACACAATGAATGAAGCAGAATCTTCTATTTTGGGTGACAAGAAGGAAGAATTAGGGAAGTCTTAAGGCAGTTGGCATTTTGACTGCTTGACAGCAAAAGCTCTGTCTCTCGCTGACTGCCAAGTCCCCAGCGTTTAAACCGGGCTTGGCACGTAGTCAGTGAGTAGTAAATATTTGTTACCTAATGATAGGACCAATTTGCAGATATGTAGAAAGAAGGACTTTCAAGCAAAGTGAACACAATAAATAAAACAGCAAAAATAAAGAATTACAGTTTATTTTCTGGCTTTATATTGGCTGATGCAAATGAGAATACAGGGAAATAAAAACAGAACAATGTTAGACTACTTTATAAGACCTTGCTGGCCCTGTGGACGGACCATGATTTTTCTATATGAATTGGGGAGGTCCAAAAGCTTTGAGTAGAGATATGAGTAGGACTTTTTACTGGAAAGATTAGGTATGATAGTGTTGATAACTGACTGAGGAACTCAGCCAATCCAAAAGCCAGTGCGGATGATGCTGAAACGTAGACAAAGGTGGTGAGGACCTCTAACTGTCATTGTGTTCCTTCATCAGCAGCACTTGCACTATACTGAATAAGTATTTGTAAGCCTTACCATAGATACGCATTTTTTTGTACTCTAATTACTTACTTGTCTTTCTCCTTTTCTTCATAAACAATACAGCATAGTTAGCACTGGTGATAGACACCCCTAATGATTCCCCCAATATCTTTTCTTCCCTTTACGACAGTAATAAAGTGCTACACGTCTGAGCTGGTCCATAGAGAATCCATAGAGATTCTCATTAGAGATCATACTTCCCAGCCTCTTTTGCAGCTAGATGTGGCCGCAAGGCTAAATTATGGCAATGGATTTGAACAGAATTTCTGGGATGTGCTCTCACAATGAAGCAGTTTGCCTTCCTGTTTTCTTCTTGCCTTGGTTTTGCAGATTGCCCTTTACACATTTTTAGTCTCCCTTGGGCTAAAGTAGGTGTGGAGAAGATTCCCTTTTGGAACTGTCTTTAGCTTTCTTAGCCCTTTTCCTGGTAAGACTGGTTTGGGGGCCTAGTAGTTGCTTCAAGGGTCAATCTTTCATAGACTTTTTTCAAAGGGGAAAATATAGTTGTGTTACTAAATTCTGGCCAGTGAGTTTGCCTGAAAGTGGGGCCTAACATCTGGCTCATGCCTTTAACAGGACGCTCTCTGCAGCCTCTTTCCTCTTTCTTGAGAGCAAGCGTTTGATGGTCTTACGTTTACCTTGACCCAGGCATCAACCTACACAATACAAAGCGAGAATGCAGAAGGCTCTCATGACCCTGGTCCTATCTCGTGGGGAAACACTGCACAACCTCATGGGATTGGCTACAAACTGGGACTTTCATATGTGAGAGAAACAACTTCCATCTTAGTTAAGCTATTGCTATTTGGTCTCTGTTAAAGCAGCCAAATAAATACTGATAATTACAACTATAGGTTGAATGAACATATGACTGTAATATATAAAATACTGAATATAGGTAAAGCACAGGTTGAATATCCCTTATGTGAAATGCTAATGTTTCAGATTTCTGATGTTTTTCATTAGAATACTGTAGTCCCTTGGTCTCTATGGGGAATTAGTTCCAAGATCCCTTGTGGATATCAAAAATCCTCTGATGCTCAAGTCCCTTATATAAAATAGCATACTATTTATATACTATCTACATATAATGTAAATACTTCCATGGTTTTTAAATCACTTCCAGATCACTTATAATACTCAATAAAATGTAAATGTTATTTAAATACTTTTATTGTTTAGGGCATAATGACCTGAAAAAAAGTCCATGCATGTTCAGTACAGATGCAATATTTTACATATATTTTCGATCCACATTTGGCTGAATACGCAGATGCTGATTTCACGTATAAAGAGGGCTGACGGTATTTACATTACATTTACTGGCTGAGCATTGAAATCTGAAATCCAAAATGTACCAAAGATCATTTGATCATGATCATTTTTTGATTATGCTGGTGATTAAAAAGTTTCAAATTTTGGAGTCTTTCAGATTTCAGAGTTTTGGATTAGAGATACTTAACCTGCAACATTAAAGAATTATTTCTCCCATTCCCCTAAATTGTGCATATAAAACATCTCTAGTCTGTTGAAGAAGAACTTTATAGTACAAAGCCGAAATGTAACTCAACTTCTCTGTCATCATAACTTTGGGTCCACATCTTAACTCGCTTTCTGATAAAGTAGATTAGCACAGAAGGCATCTACTGTCTACCAAAATGAAGACAGTACAATACTGGGTTACTATTTCTGTTCAGGAGTTCTATCATGGTGCGCAAACAAGGCTTTTAAGTGGAAAATGGACTATGAAGTTTTCAAATTATGTATCTTCTATTCCTCTGTATAGGGAAACATTGTAACAGTATGAAATACTATTCTTGGATTTCAGGGCTTTTGTAATTGCTTGTTTTCATATAGAATGCAATAAAAATTTCATGGAAACAAAGGAACTACCTAGTATTTAAGAATAACATTTGACACTGGGATATAAAAAATTTTGCCATCTATATTTATCATTATTTTATAAATAATTTTGCATTCTCATATACAGATTATAACTGTCTAAATAAGGATTTATGCTTGCACAATCTGATCAGATCTATTGATGGTCAAATTTGTGCCATTTATATCATTATAGCACTAGAAGAAATATCAAGAGTCTCTATATAACTCTTTAGATATATAACTCTTAATTTATTGTGTGGAAAAGAGTTAGAGTTAGACTTTCTGGATAGCTAGGATTTGAAAGAGGAACTGAAGGTGAGCCCTAATACTGGGAAAATGGTTGAAGGCGGTGGCTTTTGGAACATGGAATTATAATTAAGAAAATTGGAAATTGACTTTTATTTATATACTTATATCTGCTACATATAAGTATATATGAGCATATATTAGACTTGTATATAATATACATATAATATATATAAGTATAATAATATAATACATATTACATATATATATATATCTATGTATGTATATCCAGAATAGACTATACCTTCAGAAAGAGATGCAGATATTTTGCTTTACTATACCTAAAAGTCTACATTGCTGAAGACAAACATGGTGATATTGTTTCTAGTACCACTGACATTATTTTGTATAAATACTATTGTCTTTCTTTCTATCAATATTTTATTGTTGCTGTTGTTGTTGTTCTTCCTTGTTAAAGGAAGGAATGGAAGGATGGATTAATAGAGTTTACATTTAAGAATTATAATTACCACTAAACAAAGCAAAAAACATGATCCATCCTGCTTTGAGGATCCCAGTGGAGAGAGTGATTTTGCCACAATAGATTTTTTTCCTTTAAATTATGAAAAGAGAAGATTATTTATCTCAAATAAATAATAGAGGCCACTTCATGATCAATGGTTTTGTTTTTTAGTCTTGTTGGGATATTTATTACATTTGGCAGTACGAAAAGACCTGATTTTTCAGAAATGTGACTTTAGGTATAAGGCTATGTTACAGAATTAACATAAGAATGTATGAAAAATAGTTTAGAAAAAAAGAAAAAATTGATTTTTTAAAAAAACATGTTTGTTATGTTAAAATATAACACTGAAAAAAATCACCAAAATCATAAATGTTGTGCAGAAGAAAAACTAACGTATTAACTTGAATGGTTATGGTATTCTACGTTGCTGATTAATGAGACATCTTGACTCAAATGAGAACATATTTATGTGAAATCCCATAAAAAGGAACTGCAGTTATAATAAGCAGAACTTTTAGTCTATTTCCGAGAAACTTCACTGCTGTAAATTATCTAACACACCTTCCAACAGAGAGGACATCACTTTGTGTAGCAACGTGGGAATCTGGTTTAGAAGTCTATAAGTAATCTGTTTCATTTGTGTATTTTAAGGATGTGATTTAGGAATAAGGTACTAGGTTTGCAACATAGAAGTAAAAGAAATAATATGACATTAGAAAATATCATCATTCATTTAACATAACAAATTGTCATACATTAAGCCAAATCCTCCCATGGTGTAAATTATACAAATTTGGAACCTGCATTTATTATTGAATGTCTCATTCCCAGACAGGTGCTTACTCGGTAGCAAAATCAGGTTTAGCACACCAAATTTAAACCTATTAAATAAATAGGAAGCTTTTAAAAAAATCTGGCATGTAGCTAAAACATTTGTGCACATTTTAAATCATTTTTTCCCCTAATGGTATTTGCTACCACAAATACTATAAAAGAATTTTATTAATAGGCAGAGATACTTGAACTAAAGCTTGGACTGTTTAGAACTTATTTAAAAGGCCTAGCTGGAAGTAGTCTCCGGTCTTTCAGTATAACAGGTTGATAGTAAGAGACTGAGTGTTGTTAGAGTAAATGCTAATATTCTAAAATGTTCTGGAATTTCTTATGGAAGATGATTTAATGAGTGTATGTTCCCAGTCGTATATCAGCTTACGTTAAATTTTAGTTTATCATTTCCAAGAATTCGCCTTCTACACAGCCCTTTGCTCAGTGGAGTTAGTTTAGGAACCAATAAGTAAAAGGGCTATTTTTCCTTCGTGTAAAATAGTTTAAGAGTAATTTTGCGTAGTCCGGAAACTATGAGCTATTAGAAAGATGCTCATAAATGGGCATAGTACATCGCTTGCCCAAGACTGTAACAACCTAGCCTAATCCTTATAACCCTGTTGGGCACCTTCTGCTACTGGCTGAGTAATAACCATTTTTGGCAAAGCCCACCCAGGACATGGCCTCAGAATCTATCCTAACGCTGGCTGTCCTAACCTCTACAGTATAGTGTCCCCTGATTCGGAGCGAGTGCATTCAGTTCAGGAAGATCACTTACGACTGAGTTTTTCATCATGGCTTTGACTGTGAAGCCCTCAGAAACCAGGGAGTGAGGCTGGTGCACCGGGAGCGGCTGTTGTGCCAGCAGCTTGGTCCTCTTCGGCATCTTGTCTGGGCATTTGTTTAAGCTTAGGGTTTCTTTTTCTGCCACCATCTTCCTAGAAAATGTCTTGTTCTCATAAAAAGTGTGGTATAAGAATCAGTGGGTTTTACGGATGTGAACAGGAGGTCAGGAAAAAATGTAAAGAAGTCGCGTTAATGGTAGAAATTCAACAACCCCTCGCAGTGCCCAGGTTGATCCAGATGTTTGGCAGCTCCTAGGTGAAGGGAGTTTAGGAGAGGGGAGGGGCAGGAAGAGGGCAGGACCGTGGCCAGAGCTACTACAAGCTTCCAAAGGCAACCCTCCCGGTTGCTAAGCGACTCGTCAACACTGCAGGCGAATACCCCTCCTCCCCGTGACGTATGTTTCCTGGGCCTTAAGCCGGAAAGGGCACTGTGAGGCGAAACTACGCATTAAAACTACGACTCCCAGCAGGCCTTGGGCCACTTACGGCCTGCGCGTGCGCATTCCTAGGTCCCAGCGCCGGGGCGCAGAGTCTTGGCCAATTTAACTCCGGAGCGCCACTGGTGGGGTAGGCGCGGGCGGTGACCGTGCGCGCTTAGGTCCCTTCCTGCACGGCTGCCTCCACCTGCCCAGTGACCATGATAGGTACGTGGGTGACTGCCAGGTACAGCCTCTTGCGCCGCCACGCGCCTGGGTGTGGCGCAACGCCGTGCCTCGGCCCACCGGGACCCCCGGGGGCCGGCCTGTGCCAACTGTCAGTGACAGGGCGAAAGTGACGGCGCTGTCCTCAGCCCGCGCCGCCAGGCTCCGCTGTTTGGCGGGCGCGGGCCTAGCGCCGCCGACGTGGTTGTGGGTCCAGCAGAAGTGTGTGTGTTTTAAGCTCCCGCCGTGGTTTACAGTGCGCCCACAGAAGACAGCCTCGCCGGGAGCACTGCCGTGCGCCACTGCGCCCCCCGAGGGCCGGGCGGGGTCCCGCAAGCCCCGCAGCCTCCCTCACCCTGCGGACTGAGTGGGGTCCAGCTAAGGTCTCGCCTCAGCTTCCCCACAGCCTCTTCCTGAGGGCGGTCTGGCCGACTGTGTTTTATTTATTTTACTTTTCTTCCTTCCTTTTTTTTTCTTTTGTGAGACAGGAATCTCATTTTGTTGTCCTGGGTAGAGTGCCGTGGTGTCATAGCTAACGGCAACCTCAAACTCATGGGCTCAGGCGATCCTCTTGCCTCAGCCTCCCACGTAGCTGGGATCACAGGCTCTCGCCACAGCGCCGGGCTAGTTTTTCTATTTTTAGTAGAGGCTCAGGCTGGTCTTGACTGAGCTCAAGGGATACACCCATCTGGTCCTCCCAGAGTGTGGATTACAGGCGTGAGCCACTGCGAAAGCGACCGGCTTGGCTGTCTTTTAGTTTAGGACAGATTGGAATACACTATCTGTAGGACTCTTTAAGGAAACCCCAGCAAAAGTGGTGACTGTTGGAATCAAAAGCAATTCCAACAGATGGATTTGAACTTTTTGCTCCCTCGGATTTTTCCTTTTTAATCACTCGAAGGTCATGAAAGAATAATTAATAGTTAAATAATAGCGAAGATTAAATCATCTATGTTTGCAAATTGAATTCATGATTCTTTTTTAAAAATAGAAAATTGCACCTAGGCAATTTTGGAAGTGGTTATTAGAATTGTTTGTAAGCACTGTGAAGTCTAGGATTAGCAAAAGTCCTCTCTTGGGTCGTTAAGCTAAAAGTTACTTTAGGGGTTATCTCTGACAATTATGGAAATGTACAGTATATTTAGAAAACCTTACTATTTGGAGGTTTTATTATTGCAGAGATTTGCTCCAGATTACATATTGAATTCTTAGTGAGTTTGACTAGGGATTATTCCTTACAAAACACTTTTGACTGCAACTAGTACATGTGAACTTAGATGTGTTCTGTCTAGAAGATGAGAGGTGGATTTATAAAATATGTAAATTTTATGCACTGAAGACACTTCATAAATCTGTTTTTATTTATGAATTAATGTTAAAATGTAAAACATGGTACCTATTGCTGGGAGAATCATGCCAGTTAACTGCCATCGTCTTTAAAGCGGTGGTTAGAACTCAAGGATGTTGTCCAGTTTTTCTTACCTTTCTAGCACTGTCTAGATGATTTGAAGATTACCCAAGTAAGAACAAAATTATAAATTTTTATGAATCTTACTGAATTTTTTGTACATGACAGTCACATAAGATTCACTTGTAAACACAAATCTAAATCGAATCAAAGAACCAAGTAGAAGATATTTTTCAAAATCTATGCTGTCAGTATTTTACAGGAAAAAAGTCTATTTTAAATACAAGTAAACACATTTTGTTTTGATTTAACTTAATCTAGGGCATGGATAATTTTAAGAGAAACACATTTATTGTAAAGCCATATAAAGACAGGAAGCTAAGATCTACTTAGTTATAATTTATTATCATTACTAGTTATGAAGTCATTACTGAGTTATAAATTATTATCTAGTAAACGATTAACTTTATTAGTATGAAATATGTTTAGGCAGTTCTGTTTAGTTTTATCTGGGAATCTTCTAAGAAGGAAGAAGTCTGATCTTTGGACTTAATAGTTACCAGTTATTGGTAATGACATGGAGAATATGCAGTGGGTTTTAAGAATTGTTCTCCCTTTTACTCCAGCTCTTGTTTTACATAGAGCAAGTAAATGTGCGTTACAACATAAATGATTAACTCCATGCCCTCCTTCCTCAAGAAGAGTATCTTACATATGAAAACCATGTGGATAATGAACAATAAATTGTTGTATTCAACTAATTACATTGTGTAATTATGTTGATGGACACATTACCATAAAAACCTGGACGACCACTTCTGAACTAGGGTATGTGTGGTGAACTGTGCTAAGGCAGGTTAAAGTAAAGGCAACTGAAGGAAAGCCCGGGAATGCTGAAATTTGGGTTTTCTGACTAAACCTCAGAGTCAGAAAAGGCATTATACTCTTCATCCAGTGATCAGTTGGAGATCAAAGTATACATGTCTGTTGAGTGCGTATTATTTTTTCTGTTGAAGAGTGCTACCAGAGCTTGCCTCTTTATGCCTATGCTCTCTCTAGTTGCCGCACCCTCCTTAATGCAAATAATACTCCTCCACTTTATTCAAATCCTGGCTCACTTTGAGGAGAAACAAAAAGATGAGTTTCTTGGTAGAATGGGACTAAAGGGAGCTGTTAGCTTACTACCAGTAAAATTATTAGACTTAGCCATCCTTCAGAGAATTTGTATTATGTCCCTTTTACTTGCTCAGAACCGAGGATTCCCTTCATGACATGGACACCATTTCAAAAGTCCTTACACTTCCCATTCAGATTATGATTGATATGTTGAATGCTTAACCCAGGCAGCTACCAAAACATAATTTAATTGGAGTCAGTGAAAAATTATGCCTTCTTGAGCAATGTGAAGAAAGACTTTAAGATAATATAAAGTAGAATAGAAAAGTTTAAGAAAATTTAAGTTAAAAATATAATTTTTGGCACCTCTGTTAACAATATGTTTCACCTTTTTTAAAAAAAGCAATTCTTGAGTGGCATCTGTGGCTCAAAGGAGTAGGGCGCCGGTCCCACATGCTGGAGGTGGTGGGTTCAAAGCCAGCCCCAGCCAAAAACTGCAAAAAAAAGCGCAGTTCTTTGTGTTCAAAATCAAATTTTAGTGGTAATATTGATATGTTCTAAATGTTCTATAGAATTGAATTTGGGTATTTTAGTGTTATTGATGTTAAAATGTATGATATACATACAACAGTGCTGTCAGTATTCAAATTCAATGGCTTATACTTTTAAAAGACTTTTGATTGAATTTGAAAAACCCAGTAATTAGAACATAGTCTCTTATTTAACTTAGTATCTCTTAGAGAAGTGATCTCCATCTTTTTGGTACCAGGTCCCAGTTTCATGGAAGACAGTTTTTCCGTGGATGGGACTAGAGCTGAGGTGGGGTGGGTGGGAATGGTTTCGGGATGATTCAAACACGTTCATCTCCACCTCAGATCATCGGGCATTAGAGTCTCATAAGGGTCACACAACCTGGATCCCATGTGTGCACAGTGGACAGTAGGGTTTGCACTCCTATGAGAATCTAATGCTGCTGCTTATCTGTCAGGAGGCAGATGGAAATGGTAATGTGAGCATCTATTTACAGAGACGAAGCTTCGCTCTCTTGCCTGCCACTCACCTGCTGTGTGGCCCCGTTCCTGACAGGCCACCAGACCAGTACTGGTGCATGGCCTGGGGTTGGGAACAGCAGTCTTAGAGAATTTGCATCTCTGCATGTGCAGATCCACCCCACAATAATTTCTGCCTTGTCTTTTATAGAATATAGAAATTATGCAGATACTTCTCAATGAATACATTTCAGTAGGTTTATAGACAATTGTTATCATCAGGAATATTTGTGTCTCTTGCATGTGTAAGCATATATGTAAAGTAAAGTTATTATTTTGATTTCTTGGTGGATTTTCTAATAAAAAACTTCATTGATTTTGAATTTTGCTAAGTATTCTAAATTGTTCAAAAGTAAATTGCCCTATGTTACACTCCTATCTGAAGCCTTTCCTATTACAATATGGCGGCAAAGAGCTGTTCAGCCCCTTTCTACTAAAAGTTAATAAAAGACATCCTTCCCAAATTTACTCAGCTTTCACCAGCAGAACACCTACTGGATTTTCCCCTCCTCCACCTCACTCTCATCCTAGGTTTAGTTCCTCCCAGTGCTTAAGCTGCACAGCTTCACTGGGTGGCCCAGCCCTCCCTGACAGTATGTAGAACAGTGCCCATTTCCCCACCATGCATGATCAGTGATTTATATTTGTGGTAGATGAAAGCAGTATACTTTAATTTTTAAAATAAAATTATGGAGAAACAAAACCTCTCCCTTCTCAGTCTGTAATGCTTTAGTTGCACAAAAGGAGATCCAGTGAATGATCACCTACTGTGTGCCCAGTACCGCTCTAGGTGCCAGGGATATGAGTGTATAAAATTGCATGCCATAGTAACTTTACTGTTTGCCCATAAATCTACATATTTGTTTTAAAGCTTGTCATGCAATAAATTTTAAAGTCTCAGAATTTATATTTCTAGTTGAAAATTTTGTGTACTGCTCCTTGGACTGCCATTTTAATAGCTAGATGAAAAGCAACTTTGTGTCTAAATATCCCAAAGCTTCTGCTTATGATAAGGAATACTTGTGTCAAAAATAGATTCTACTAAACTTTTGCATAGAGGATTTTATGTAATTATATGCAGTCCAAAGCTTCTAAAATGATGACCTCATGCCCTTTACAATTTTGGCTCTACATCTGAGGATTTTTTTGAAGTATTCATTTTTTTTTGAAACCTCTTAACTTCATTGCTTGAAAATGATACAATGAAAATACTTTGTATTAAGGTATGCAAATCCATTCCTACCTCCAAAGCTTTCTTGAAAAGTGCAATAAAGGGGAAAAAAGTTTTCCTTGCTCTGAAATGCTTCATATTCATGAAAGTAGTTTCGATGCAAAATATTTTATTCTGTTAGCTTTTAGTTCTTTGATCAATGAAAATTGTTTCTTACCTGCTGTTTCTTCAGCCTTTAATTGTAGCCCAGTTTTTATTCAATGTTTCTGTTCTAATTTGCATTTAATGAGCTTATTTTAAATGCTTCTTTGTAGCAATCTGAATGGTTTCTCTCTCCAATTTTGTAATATTAAACAAGGGATTTGTGTGGTTGTTGGCTGCTTTATGCTGCAGATCACCTCCATAGCTCTTTATTTCATCCTGTAGGAGAGGATCTTGGTAAAAGAAATTGTAGTAATAGGACCCTTTCCCCCAATACTATGTTTTCTAATTATGTAGACTCCACCAGGTTCATTCAAAGATCTATTTTTCACTGAATAGAAAACTTTCGTCCTTAGATTAGAAGGTATTTCAACTTACAATAATGATTTCAGTGTCATTTCTTTATGGTACTTTATTGCAGTTGTTCTCAACCTTCCTAATGCTGCGACCCTTTAATACAGTTCCTTATGTTGTGGTGACCCCCAACCATAAAATTATTTTCGTTGCTTTTTCATAACTATGAATTTTGCTACTGTTATGAATCAAATGTAAATATCTGATATGCAGGTGACCCTCAAAGGGGTCATGACCCACAGATTGAGAACCGCTGCTTTACTGGGTGGTGCTGGGTAGGGATGGGTCTAGATTGGTAGTGCATGTGACATGGTGCCTGTGAGGATGGGACATAGAAAGCCCATTTCTTCCCAAAGAGTTTGGATGTGGTTGTACTCATGATGTATATACTTGAGGTACAGTTCCACTCTTTTCTGAAGAAGAAGAAAAAACAGAAAAGATGTATGTACATGTCAGCACACACACTTACAACACAACTACATATCAGCACACACACATCCCCCCACAATACAACATTACTTTTCCTGTCTTCTTTTGTTCACTTAATTCTCTCAGATTTGCCATTTCTCTCCAGTGTGCATCTGGAAATTGTTGTTCATCCTTTCAAGACCCATTTAAAATTCAGATCCATGACTCAAACTTTACATGAATTTTTCCTTGTCACTTCTCACCTACTTCTCATTCTGAAGCAATTAGCACCTCTTACAGAGTCAGCCAAAATTTCAGCAACTACTGTTTTTCAGGTCCTTGCTCATAGTCTAGAAGGCATACAGGAAAGGATTTGCAAACCTGACTGATAGGTATCATGATAAAGGTGTTTTTATACAGGGGAGCATTGGAGATCGTAGAGAGCCTGATACATCCATCTGTTTCCCTGTGGAGCCATTTGAGCTGATACGTAGGAATTAACTAGGTAAAGGCAGCCTTCTAGCCTGAAGGAGAGATGTGTGCAGAAGCTTGAAGTGGAGAGGAAGGAGTGGGATGAAGGGGATCTGGTGAGGCTGGAGGAGTAGGTGGCACAAGGCTGGAAGGGCACAATGTATAAGCAGTGTCAAGGAGGGTGGGTTTAAATTTGGTGGTAGGCAGGAATCACTGAACCATTATCTACAGAAGAGCTATATAAACTGGTACATTTAGAAAGATGTCTGTGACAGTAATGAAAAGTTGCAGTATAGTTCCACTGGTGCCAAGGAGTCCAGATAAAGTATTAGTTGCTTCTATTAGTACAGGACAGTCTTCCATTGAGAATGACAGGGTGGTTGGGGAGTAGGAGATGGCTTTTCTCAGGGTGGCAACATTGATTTGATATGTCATTAAATTATCTCTGGTCAAGGGCCATGTTTCTAAAAAAGTTCTTATTTGGGGGGAATGTATTAATATCTCTCATTGACAGGTATGTTTTCATGTTACTGAAGCTTTAAATATATTTGTGTTCCAGGAATAATCTGTATCTCCTTTTTTGATATGGGCACATGTTGCTTGGGCTTCTATTTATAGTTTCTTCTCTATATGGGGAGAAAAGTGTTGGTAAATCCTGGGATACTGTGCCACTCAGAATAGGGCAGAGTCGAGTTTCTTCCTGTTAGACACCAGTGTAACTTATGTGCCTGGCCATATAAGGAGACTGTCCTCAGACAGATATTTATATATTTAAGACTATTGATGTATTTATCCTTGGTTATTTCTCCAGCTTACCTTTATTGTAAGACTTGAACAAAGACCCCCATGAAGGTTAATATTAGAGCCCTCAACATTAAAGAAGAGAAAAATCTATACTCAATATGTATGTATTATAGCAACCTCACCCATACTGCACATCTCTGTCTCTGCCTTCATCAGATGAAGGAAAATAGTGATTAGGGAACTAATATTGGTGTTCAAATTAAGATATTTTATTATTTATTTATAAATTTGACGACTATACTGGCCGTTTGTACTGCTGAATAGTTTTGGTGTTTCAGTGTAAGACGACTTGAGATGAAGCTCTCTGCTTGGTAATTTTTAAAGCTGGTTGTATCTGCGAGTAAATCCATTTTTCAGATCATGGAAAGCTAGGAAACATACCTGAAACTTACTTTGTGTTAATAAAATAGACAAATAGGACTAGACATTTGTAATAGTTCTGTTTCTAAGGTAAATCTTTGGTTTTAACATCCACCTGGGCACCTTTCCTTTCCCTCAGTTTTTTTTTTTTTTTTACACTGCATTCTTTGATTTTCTCAGAAGGTGGAATTTTAACATTTCATTCTTCAGCTCACATGAGCAACTGTATCTGAACCATCACTAGGTGGGCTCTTTCCGTACTTGCTGCTGGAGTTGCAACAGAGTTTGGCTATTGTTTCTGAGGGCGTTGATAGAAATGGCATGAATACACAAACCGGGCTATACCATGGCTCCTTTTTGAGTTATCTGCCATGAAAATATCTGTAGCCCTAGCCTCTGCATTTTACTTCCAGGGGAATGCAGTCCTGCTTACATTTTCCTGTTGAACCAGAGCTTCCCATCATTGGGAAATGGGGCAACGTCTAGAGGATGGGCCAACATCTCTGCTGCCTAGAGAATTAAAGATTTAAGATAATATTCCCTGCTTGGGCTCTTCCCTCTATTACTGGATGTCCTTTCTCCTAAGAGTCCTTTCTCGCTCTGTGACGAGTCCTCAGGGAGTGAGAGTTACAGAGTTAAGCACAAGAGAGGCCGTGTTCTGTGAGATGCTGCTTATTTGTGTGCTGACCATGGACAAATACAGACATCACGAGCTATTTGGCATTCACCAAGTTTGGATAATTATGTGTGACAATATCTAAAGATGTCTTTACAGTAAGGTGCCAGAATCATAGTGTAAGATGGGAATTGGTTGTGTCACTGTGCAATTTAGACATAATCCTATGATATAATTGGAAAGTAATATTTAGTAGAAGTCTGATATTGGCTTGTCACTCTTGCTCATGTAGATACCATTGAAAAGCCTACTCGGTGGTAGGTTAGGGAATTTCTACCTTTGTTGTGGTCCTTTCTAGAATTTTCTTCTTTCTTCATTGTCCTTTTTTTTGCCTGTGTGAGTAGCATTTGCTCTTTCTCACTCCGTATAGTTTCTGGAATGGTCATCATAGATTTTATCATCCAGCACATAAAAGTGACAATGATAATAAATGCCACTTAGTAAGACACTATTGCATGTTGATGCTAATAGAGCTGTAAGACTTGATATATCAAGGTTATGAAACCTTACCAAGCTGTTTGTACAGTGCTCTCAAAATAAAGTACATGGTAACAAATTTGTGAACTTAATTGTCAGACTTTATATGACAATAGCTGTGACAGCCATTTCAGAAAAACAGTTCCAGAATTGCTTGGAAGGGCAGACTAGGCATTGGTGTCAGTGCAGAGCTTCCCAAGGAGACTACTTAGAAGGGGACTGTAGTGATATCCAGCACTTGGGTTATGGAGCACTTTTTCTAGGATATGTTTGCGAACTTAATTGTCAGACCCCATGTGATGCTAAAGTTTCATACTAGGTCAGTATGCTTGCCTTTATTTGCTGAAAACTTGAGGATATTGCAGAACATTTTAGAACTTTATTTTGTTTTGGTGAGGGGGTGGGAAGTTCTGGAATAACATTGATTGTGGGTTTAACAGCTAAGGAAGTTCCATGTTGGATCAAGTTATGGTTGTCATAATTCTTCATGTATAAGTTTATTAAAAATTCCTTCTGTCTTCTGAAGGCAATGCAATTATTTTATATCTGATAGAATACCAGTCATGCAGGTAAAGTCAGGCAGAGAGAGTGAAACTGCCGTTTGAGGTCAGGTTTCCAGAGGTGATGTGATTTTTTTTTCCAAACAATGATTATTGCAGGGTGATTAATGTTAAATGATCCAAGACTGATAATAGGTGTGAATCTTAGTAATTGAGAAAAGTAAGAGTTTAGTTACTGTCAGGATCTGTTTCTGACACCACTTGTCAGGGCCTGGGACTGGCGCCAGGTCTTGGGCCCAGCTTAGGTAGGTTCTGGACGCGGACTGCTAAGCTACCTTGATCAGGAATAGTTTCTCTTAGGTGCTTGAGGGCTATCTAAGCTGGAGAGAGAGAGAGACAGAGTATCTTAGACTAAAGCAGTCTTCTTAGAACACATAGATCTTAGTCTTTAGCAGAACTTGGTAATAGTTAGCAGAGAGACGCCGTGCTGGCGTTCTGCAGGCAGGAGAGGAGAGAGAGTCAGAGTAAGTGGATACGTGATAGAATGCACATGCTTTTTGACTGCCTTCTCCTCCAGCCTAACAGAAGGCTGATCTTGTGCTTCTCAACACCACAGGTGTAGAGACTGCCAATTCACCAATGCTCTATCTTGTGAGTTACATTTAGAAGGTGCCATGAGGTGCCTCTCATGCTAGTTAGAACTAAATCTCTCTCCATGCCCTTTCCACCAAGGTGTTCCATTACAGGTATTTCCTATAACTCTCACTCCTCCTAGCCATAGGCTATACGGGCTGCTACAGGTTACTGTGATGAAAACTGGATGCATTAGGTGCCATTTGGGTATGTAAAAATATCAGGAAGTATAGTCCAAAATTATTCTTGTTGGGTTGTGGGATTTTTTTTATTGTGATTTCTGTGTTTTTCAGTACTTCAGCATTAACCATCCACTATTTTTGAAATATGAAAAAACAATGTTTTAAACAGAACATTAAAAGTAAGACAGATGCTTTATGGTTGTTATGCATAGTACATGTAGATCTGGTTATACTTTTGTGACAAGTTATTTCAGATAAGTTTCTACATAATGTATTTTATGTTTTGGACTTTATTATTTTCAGGAAAATAAACATTAGAATTATAGTTTTATTTTCTTCAATATTCAGCTTTTTGAAAGTAATGCTCTATGCTCTTGAGACATGGCTCAGTTAGTATAGAAGTTTCTAGTTGCTGCCATAAGATACAAGTTTAGAGGCTTAGGACAGTGCACATTGGTTCCCTAAAGCTCTGGAGGCCAGAAGGGGCTAAAGTCAACATGTTAGCAGGGCTAGTTCCTTCTGGAAGCTCCAGTGAAGGAGCCTTTCTCTCTTCTACAGGCTGCTGGCATGCCTTGGCTCCTGGCCACATGAATCCGTCTCTACTTCCAAGGTCACATAGCCTGCTTTACTGCAGTCAAATCTCCCTCTGCCTCCCTCTTAGAAGAACACGCACGGTTACATTTAGAAGGTGCCAGCATAACCTCTTCATCTCCAGATCCTTAGGTAATTGCATTTGCAGAGCCTCTTTTGCTGTGTCAGGTGGCGTGCACAGGTTTCGGGGAGCAGGATGTGGAGGAGGCATTGTGCAGTCTACCATGGTTCCCCACAGTCAGCAGTAATGCTTTGCTGGGTGAATGCATGGGGGTTAAGTGCTATGTTAGGAAAAGGAATTGATAGAGATACTACTTGATTTTTGCCTTTTTTGAGGTCATTTAAAGGTAGTGCAGTAATGTTACACAGGTGGAGTTTAGTGGGTTAAAAGAGAGAGAGAGTGTGTGTATGAGAGAGAGAGAAAATGGACCAGTGGATGAAGCTGGCCAAGGATATAACTCATCTCTCAAGGCGGTTTTCCCAGGTGGGGCAAGAACGTGTGGATACTCTCCTGGACTGCAATAATGAATTGCAGCTGGGTAATTTGATGTACCAGCTTGCTAATTTGTATCCTGTAGAGAAGGAGAAGTTTTGTTATTCTTTTGACAGGAAATATGACTTCACATAACAACAAATGATCAGGCAAAGCAGGAGCAAATAACCATTTCATGTATATTTTGCTTTCTGATTTGAGAGTTCAACAGTGAATGTCTGACACTTAATGCTCCTTTGGAATAGTTTAACATTGTGCTGCCCTTTGTAAATAGTAACTAATCTGGCTTGGTTGAAAATTACACAGACTTTTAAAATAAATTCTAGTGAAGTTGAGAAGGACAAAAGAACAAAATCTTGTAGCTTAATTGGCTTCAGTGTCTTAAAGATATCAGCATGGAATTTGGTTTTATGAGGTAGTTTTAACTGAAACTTTGGAAAATATTACATTACACATTGTTAGTACAGGCAGGAGAACGCTAAAGAAAATATGGTATAAATTTAAAAAACAGATAGATGTAGAATTTGATTTTTCAAAATAAAAACTTCATTTTAATTGGAAAAAGGAAGTAAGAAAATTAATGTTAAATCCAACAAACATTTATTAACGACCTGCATAGCTCAATGAGGAAGTCGTAATTTCGTGGAAATGCTGTGTGTGCAGGTAAAATAGCTCCCAGCAGAAATAGCAGTTATAGTGGAAGTGAGTGTGTGATAAAGCAGGGCACCCGTCATCAGAGGTGATGCTTATCTGAACTGCACATTCAGAGCTGAGAGGTTTCCTGAGCGAGCAGATAAAGCAAGTGCATTCCAAACAGAGGGGTCCTGGCTCTGGCAAGACAGCTTGTTGGCAGAGGCCGTGTTGAGCAAGGATGAGGGTTGCTGGGATGGCGCATAAGTAACTTGGAGGAGGAAATGACTTGAAGGTTAGGTTGGGAGTTTCCGAGACCACAGTGCAGTTTTCCAGGCTGTCTGGAGTGTTCGGGTTTTGCTCTGACTCATGAGAGCCCACTTGGTCTTAATGCTAGGAGTCGGCCTGATCAGATTAGTTGTAGAACAATAACTTCAGCAGCAAGGCCATGTTACATCTCATTCGTTTACTTTTAGTTAATATAGACGTATGGCAATTCTAACCTGATTTGTCCCTATTTAATAAAAAGCAGTGTATGTGCAACAAAGATACGTTGTGTTTGTTGAATTCTAAGGGTCTTTCAGGCAGAGGAAGTAAATTTAATGCCTGCAGTTAACGCCTGCAGTGATCAGCAGGCAGGTTAAGGTAACTTTGTGCATCAGGCCTGTTCTGGGGCAGTAGGAAGTGGCTGTGCGTATGGCTGAAAGTCAGCAGTGAATTAAAATTGAAAATATAGACTTAAATAAAATCGCCAGTAGCTAGATTTAACACCTGAGTATATTATACTGCTTTTCACTTAGGATCTTTTCTTTTCTTTCTTTCTTTTTTTTTTTGGAAACAGATTATCACCTGGTCACCCGGGGGGAGTGCTGTGGTGTCATAGCTCACGGCAACCTCAAACTCAAACTCCTGGGCTCAAGCAATTCTCTTGCCTCAGCCTCCCAAGTAGCTGGGACTACCAGCATTTGCCACAGTGCTCGACTATTTTTAGAGACAGGGTCTCAGTCTTACTTAGGCTGGTCTTGAACTCCTAAACAAAGCAATCCACCCACCTTGGCCTGCCAGAGTGATAGGATTACAGGTGTGAGCTACCATGCCTGGCCTTTCACTCAGGATCTTTAAGCTGTTAGACAATTAGCTGTATTTTGATATGATCAGAATAAATAAACCTTTCAGAAAGTTTGTGTAGGCTTGGTGCCTATAGCTCAACCGGCTAAGGCGCCAGCCACGTACACCTAAGGTGGCGGGTTCGAATCCCCAGCCCAGACCCGCCAAACAACAATGATGGCTGCAACC
>NW_003852451.1:5429513-5465573 GCF_000181295.1 Otolemur garnettii
TTGGATTTCCAGGCTCTTGGTCTCGACGATTCGATGAATGAATTGATGGACCACAGGATGGACAGTAAGTTAGGTTTTATTTACAGAGGTATTATTATAGCTCTTACAAAGAGCCAAACCTTGCAGAGCAGGATAAGATAGGTTTTATATATATAAGTGTTACAGCTCTTACAAAGAGCCAAAGCTCCTTGCAGAGCAGGATGCAAGTGTTACAGTTCTTACAAAGAGCCAAACCTCCTTACAGAGTAGGGTATAAGTGTTACAGCTCTTCCTCTTCTGTTCTCTCACCTTCAAAGGTCTGTGGCAATCTGCTGAGGTCTTTACTCTCCTCTTCTCTCTTCCTCAAAAGTCTGCCAGGATCTGCCCCTAGGCTCTTTACTCAGGGGTTTATATAGGGGCAGTTGTCCATTGAGCTGAAAGCTGAGCTGATTGGTCTATTTTCTCCTAAAAATTGACCAATCAAGAGCAGGATTGAAAATGGACCAATCAGGGATGCACTGGAGGAATTGCCAGTGTTTTCCCCTGCTCTGTCAGTTTCCTTTGGCTACTGGAGCCTCTAATGGGGGAGGGAAGCTCCCATCCGTTGGCTCCAACCTGTGGGTTCCTCTGCCGGCTGCTGCCACCAAGACAGAGGTGGCAGGTCCCCACGTCCTGCTCCGGTGAGCTGGCTGGGGCGCCACTTTTCTGGTATCAATAACTCACAGCAACCTCAGACTACTGGGCTTGCACAATCTTCTTGCCTTAGCCTGAGTAGCTGAGTTACAGGCATATGCCATTATACCTGGCTAATTTTTCTATTTTTAGTAGATCCAGTTCTTTTTCTTGCTCAGGCTGGTCTCAAACTCCTGAGCTCAAGCAACCCACCTGCCTTGCCTCCCAGAGTGCTGGGATTGTAGGCGTGAGCCACTGGGACACTTGGCCTAGTTTAGATTATTTTGATGGAGTTATTTTCCTGCTAAACTTTAAGAACCTAATCTCATTTCATTTTTTACATTGTATGTTTATTTACCTGCCTTACTCTTGAGACAAGAAGAGTGCTCATGCTTAGTAAGCACTTGTTGAATGAATGAAAGCTGAATCAAAGGAGAGGAGACCTTTGTCCTTGTCTCTGGTTTCTCTTCTCCAGAGTCCCTAAAAGAATCCAGTTTCTCTTGACATTGGCCTTGGGGATGGAGCCTTATATTATTTATCTTTGTGGCTCCTAACTCCAGCAGAATCCCACTAAATGTTGAGGTGGATGAAATTATTTAATAAAGAGGGGAAGTAATTCTATGGCTTGATTTTGATAAATACTAAGCATACTGAAAATGTTTCATATTCTGAAAAGATAATTAATTTTAGGAGAGAGATTTTGGTCTCTCTCTTTTGTTTTTTTGGAGACAGAGTCTCACTTTGTTGCCTTTGGTAGAGTGCTGTCGCATCACAGCTCACGGCAACCTCCAGCTCTTGGGCTTAGGCAATTCTCTTGCCTCAGCCTCCCAAGTAGCTGGGACTACAGGCACCCACCACAACGCCTGGCTATTTTTTTTGTTGCAGTTTGGCTAGGGTTGGGTTTGAACCCACCACCCTCAATATATGGGGCCAGAGCCCTACTGTATTTTCCTGTGCTAAAATTGGAGCTAGCACAAGGATGATGATTTTTTATTGTTCTTATTCCTTCTCTAATGCTTACCCTTAGAAGGAAGCTATTCAATTGTTTTAAATTCAGAATAAGTTAAGATTTAAAAATAGATGTTCTATGCTGGATGGTTAGAGTAGAAATTATATGGATGCCTTGTCTCTTTTCCACCTTTAGCTTTTAACTTTACAACAATGTATTTTTGCTTCATTGGGGTCTATATTTATTCATCTCCCTAATGCAGCTTCTCTCCATTGAATATACTCAGTAGAAACATATGCTCAAAGCTTCAAAGTAATTACAATATCACTAAAAGGTTTATAATCACGTTACTGAAACTAAATGTTAAAAAATTTGATTTTCCTTGATCCAATCATTTCAATTTAATTCTAGGCTGCTGCATGATTGATTGAGGAAACATGACAGGCCACAGTCAAGGAGTGTTTATAAGGCCTGAAGCCTGGTAGAGAAAACCTCCAGGCCATTTAATTTGGGTAGGAAGTCATTTTAATTATTCTGTGGCTTTTTTAAACATTGGTATAATGGATTTGCTTTCGTGCTTTTAGTGTTTGCCTGGGTCTGACAGCATCATTTAGTCCCATCACCCACCTCCTCCCAGCCCCAGTTAGGCAAAGACCCCGTGACATAAAACAAAGAATCGAAGCCTCATTTTTTATCATAATTGTTCTAAAGATGTACATTCATATTATTTAAATGATGAGTTCAAACTGTAAAGTTTTTGTTGGAAATTGTGTGTGCCTTTGCGATATTTGTATGTTTCCAGTAGGCAAGCACACCTCCAGCAGGGCCTCCGTGTAATTAAATAACGGGACACACCGGCGGCATCACTTATCCGTGAGGCACATAGTGTTATGAATAAGCATATCTACCTTTCCGCACTGCTCATGGGGGGTGGAGCAATGGTCATCCATCAACTCCATGTCTGGGGTTACTCTGAAAACCATTTATTTTTATTCTTAATTTTTATGGAGACACATGAATATAAAATTACTCTCTCAAGCAATGTGAATTTTCCTTATTTTTGCACAGTTTGTTTTAATCATATACATTACAAAGCAGTACATTTAGACTATTTATTGATCACAGTTGATATCTACTTGGCTAGAAATCTTGAGCTAACACTGACATATTTAATAGTTTTTTTTTTTTTTGGCCGGGGCCAGGTTTGAACCCACCACCTCTGATATATGGGGCCAGCGCCCTACTCCTTTGAGCTACAGGCGCCGCCCGTATTGTAATAATTATCTTATATAGTTCCATTTCTAAATGGTTATTTTATCTTCTCTCCTTAAGTTCTTTTTTTTCCTTTTTTAAAACAGTGAGTATAAGTAATAGCTAAAAGACAAATCTTTTGTCAAATAATCATATGCAAAGACCTTGGTGACTTTTAATTCTTTTTATTAAATTTCAGAAGGCAAATTTTGAACCCTAAAAACTGTACACTGGAAATTAAAATTATGGTATTTCTCAACTCCTTTTAGTCCCTCACTCTTTCATACTTTTTCTGCCTTCCCTCCTTTTTGTCAGAGATCCAATTGTACAAATAATTGTCTTCTTACCATTCTTTTGCCTCCGTGAGGGTAAGTTTATAGTTTGATTAATTCTACTCTTTGAAATCAAAAGTGTATTGCTCACGGCCAGTAGCACTTCTTCCTCATCTAGGCCATATCCCAAATCCCCCCTGGCTTCAGATCACATCACAGTGTCTCATATATTTAGTGTTTGTCTTCCCCAAGGTAGTGAATTCATGGTGATAGTTGCTACTTCAATAGGGGCTTCACTCTGAGGAACTGGAATTGAAGTAAGGAACCCCAGTTTTATGGAGGTCCCAAAACCTGGTTTAGGTTTTAGAAGATAGGGAAGTGGTTTTTAAATTCATGTTTAATAGTTTGCTTTTGCTTACATGAAATAATCCAGGAAGAATAGGTATAACTTTAGGGTACCTGTGTAACTTTATACTTTAAGTATAGTGATAGTTGTCTGAACTGGGGACTATGTTACATGCATAGACTCTTCAAGCCAGAGATAAGTGTGCTGTAGACTGGGTCTGAGATCTGATTTTTACTCTACTTACGACCTAATAAGTTAGCCTGTTAAATGTATAATGGATGCTGGCAGAAGACATGAGACTTGTGGATCAGAGACGTTGGACTTCATTATTCAAGATAAAGTAAGTTATGTAAGCATCATCGTATTTGTACCAGTTTCCTGTGCCCCCAGATTCTGTGGGGGGTGATGTGATATGGGCCATATGTGTGCTACACATGCAGAAGGTTTGCCTTGCAGATAAGAACTGCTGAGCTTGGGGAATCCTTTATTTTTACAGCAAGCAGTAAGCATACCTCCTCTTTGTCTGGAGATAGGCGTTACTTCATTTCTTAAGGTTATCAGATACATAAACAACCCTGAGAAATGGCCCAGGTAAAAAAGCAGACAGGACCATGCAGTCTTGGCATACCCAGCAAGAGGTGAGGGAGTGGAAGAGGCTTCAAGAAACTGTGGCTTTCAAAACTGACCTCTTTATTCTATGCCACTTGGCTTCTAGTGCATTTTCACATGCCACCTGTGGTCACTCTGATTAATCAGACTAACAGAGGCTGGAACCAAATCTAGTCAACTTGTCTCATATATCATTTAGTTAGGGATATAATCAGGAAAATCCTAAATAGCAGCAAGAGGCCAATTTGCAGTATTGACTTCATCCAACATCCCCCCTTCCTTGACCAAAGTCTCTGATTAAGCCTGCTCTGAATAAATCCCAGGTCTTAATTTAGACCATCTAAGTTGACTCTGTTATCTAATATGGTCTGTACATGGAAGTTTGGAATGAGTTGCTGATCTTTGGTGTCATTGCCGATAGTAACAGGGCAGTAGATATTCCAGAAAGCAATTCTGGTGCTCAGTGGAGACATTCCGTGGCCCCCTCTCTCCTACCTGGAGAGCACAGGTTACCCTGTTTTGCTAGACTCGATTGGAATCACCATTACATTTGTTTGATTAAGCTGCATAGACAGTCTCTGGTAGTTGCAATCTAGATTGCCACACATGGTGAAATATAAAACCCCTTGGGAGTCAGGAGAAGCCTCTGAATTTGGATCAGTCAGATTGGAGCAATGTCATACCAGTCTGAGTTTGCACAGGCATAAGGGGAGGACCATGTTTGGGAGAGGCTGTTGATAGCATAAAACATGATAGAATTGTTTAGGACCAGCCCTGTCTGTGTGACTTTTTCTGTATTTTATAGTAGTTTTGATCAAAAACTTGATTACAATTTGTCCCATCAGAGAATGAGACCTTACCTTGGGCATCTATATGAATGACCCAGACTGTTCATCAGCCGCGATTTGTTTTCAAAGTCTTTAGTCCTACAGCTGGGCTCCTTCAATCTGCCAGCCCATAGTCTTCCAAATGGGAGACCAGACAGGCCATTAGCAGTAGTCTCAAATAATTCTGTAGAGTAAAAAACGCCTGGTCCTTGAGAGCTTTGACAGAGGTCATAGCTTTAATTCATACAATTGTGTTGACTCGTCCTTACCGCAGTTGGTCTTTTAGAGTCGTCCATGAAGCTGGACAGTTGCTGCCCATCAGAGAACACCTCCAGCTTTTAACTTAGACAAACCATTAGTGAGCCAGGACATGGAAGGGAACTTCAGAGAGCCCTCTTGAACCAACAGCTTTGTTTCAGGTGGTGGAATGGGGAAAGTGGTTTCTTCAAATGAGTAGCTGTCTCTCTCTTTTTTTTTTTTTTTTGCAGTTTTTGGCCAGGGCTGGGTTTGAACCCGACACCTCCAGTATATGGGGCCAGGGCCCTACTCCTTTGAGCCACAGGTGCAGCCCAGTAGCTATCATTTCTTTCTTTCTTTTTTTTTTTGTAGAGACAAAGTCTCACTTTGTTGCCCTTGGTAGAGTGCTGTGGCATCACAGTTCACAGCAACCTCCAACTCGTGGGCTTAAGCAATTCTTTTGCCTCAGCCTCCCGAGTACTGGGATTATAGGTGCCCACCACAACGCCTGGCTATTTTTTGGTTGCAGTTCGGCCGTGGTCAGGTTTGAACCCACCACCTTCAGTATATGGGGCCGGTGCCTTACTCACTGAGCCACAGGCACCACCTCCATTTTTTGTCTTTTTTTAAATGTAAAATGAAGATGATGCTAGGGCCATACCGGCTGGAGTCTTGAGTATCCCACTTCCATTTGACCAGTAAGGCCTGTCAGCCTTTCCCACCTCATTAAGTAGACTCACCTTTGTGAGTACCTTAATGTGTACCTTTCCACAGGAGATGAGGTGCAGGTTTTTAAAAAGGTCATACTTTTGGCTCCATCAGGAAGCTCATGCTGTGGTAGTGGGCAGTGGCTTCTCTATGCAGCAGTTACTGAATGTGAAAGCCCCTTCTGGCTCTTAGGGGCCTGGAAAACACAAACGTGTAATATCCAGTTCTTACTATACTGTTGGCTATGAGAGCCACTTACCACAACGCACAAAGGGCTCCTTTAAAAGCCTACTTCAGCCCCCTCACCCACAGGAAGGCACCAGCCTCCATCAGTTGAACTTAGTGGCCTTTCCCTCCATGTGCCAAGTAGAATGATATTGTATGCATCTCAAACAGAGCCCTAACAGTTTGAGTCCCTTTCTTCCCTGTCACACAAGACAGGTGTGTTTGGCGTTTAGTCTCCTGGGGATAGGCAGATCTTGGATCCAGCCCAGTCATCTTTCTCCTTAAAGCAGCTGAGTTCAAAGTAGATGGAGCAGGGAGCGATCAGGCAACGTGGAGAAAGACAGCAGCTCCATGTTGCTTGGAAGCCTGCTGCCCACTTAGCCACACCCTCATTGCCTTTCTGCTGGGCCTTGACCTATTGTTGTGAAAACAGCTCCCCTCCACACACACATACACAGCCCCCACACACCCCCAAGAATGAGCGAGCAACAACCAAGGGACTATTTGTGTAGCACATTTCAATCCTACCTCTCTTCTCAGCCTCATTAGCATTTTTTCCACTGCCCACTTCTTGGGCAAAAGTATTCATTCACTCACTCCCAGATCACAGGGAGATTTTACATATCCCAAACCCAACATCTAGGCCCTTTTCCACATAGCCAGGTTTCTGTTTGGTAGTATGTAGAGAAATTTTATTTTATTTATTTATTTATTTATCAATGATTCTCTATTTTATTGAAATTTTTTTTATTAAGTCATTTGTACATAGATCATAAATACATTTGTGCCATTGTGGGATTCAATGTGTTGATTATTTGTACAAATTGGAGTGCTTATATCCTACTAAACAACATAGCCTTCACCTCATTTATCCAATTATAGGATTAAGACCTTTGTGCTTTACACCTGATAGATCCAATTTGTACTTGCTATGTGCTCCATAGGTGTGGTCTCCCTACCAACCCTCCCTCCATTGACCCATCCCCCTCCTTTCCCCTCGCCTTCCCCTTCCCTCCTTCATCCTAGGCTATAGTTGTGTTTCATTTTTCATATGCATATGTGAGTGATTATAAATTGGTTTCACAGTAGTACTGAGTACATTGGATTTTTTTTTCCCATTCATGAGATACTTTAGTAAGAAGAATATTTTCCAGCTCCATCTATGTAAACATAAAAGAGGTAAAATCTTCATTTTTTTAATGCTGCATAGTATTCCATGGTATACAGATACCATAATTTATTAATCCATTCATGGGTCAATTCCTCTTCTAGGTATCTATCCAAAGAACCAAAAATCATTTGGCAATAAAGATATTTGCACCAGATTGTTCATTGCAGCTCAATTCATAATTACCAAGTCATGGAAGAAGCCCAAGAAATTTTATTTTATATTAACTTTATAAATGGTAATTGAGACAAGTTACGATTTCCACTTCTATTATCTTTCCTTAAAGACTTAGTTTATTTGCTGGCATTAATTGGAGCATAAAATCTGTAAGTTTCCCCCAAATATGTGGTTTCTCATACTATTTTCAAATACTATTGTTGTCAGCATTTATTTGGTTTTTCTTGGGGCACAATGGGCTGAATGACTAGGGAATGTAGAAGGTCAAATATAGTAACAGTTCTTAGATTTTCTAAACAGCTTCACAATATGCAGTTTGCTCTTGTGTTTGGCTTATAGGAACCATAAACAAATTTTGAAAGTGGAATTGAGGATTTCTTTGTGTTTCTCCACTTAAGAAAAAGAATTGCTGCAAAAAGTCATGATGCTGTTTCTTTAATATGGTAGTGAAGTAGAATATTTGTGATATTCTCAAAATCAATCCAAATACCATTTTAATTTTAGTCCTTCATGCTGAATAATCCTTTTGAAAATGTGTGTCCTTTCTCTTGCCATGATGAATACGGTAGACTGAACATAATTGTAATTACTTAGTTTTGGGACTATGTTTTATTCTCTTAGAATCATCAGTTATAGTGAACAACATATTATATGTATGTAGAGAAATGTAGGTTAATTTGGATGCCTAATGATCCTATAATTTAATTTGAATGCTTTAGTTTTTACTGAATAATATTTGTACATTCTAGAAGTAGGATTGTTAGCTGCCTTTCCTGTGTATATGCATATAAGCTTTACATTGATTTTGTTCCATTTGTCATTATTTGCAGCCTGATGGGAAAAACTCAGCTTTTGTAGTAAGGAAGCATCCATTATCTGTCTTAATTCAGAATTTAATAAACTTTTCTAGATTTGCTCTATAGTTGCCTTTTTAAAAATCAATTTTTCTAAATTTTAAGGCAGAAAAATCTCTTTGAAAGTTTTGATAGAAGGATAAGATTATCTGGGTTATTTTACTCTTTGTCTGTGGTAGCAAAAGAGAAGTTGTTTTCAAGCCAAAATTCTCTTAGTGGAATATGATTAATCTGATGAGTAAACCAACCTAGCATTTGTCTCTTGAGAGTTGTTCAGCCTTGGATCTGTATCCATCTCTCTGCATTTACCTGTATCTGTATCTATGATGGATTTCTTTTACATTTTGCAATAGAAGAGAAAATGAAATGGCTGAAAATTATGCTCAGTGTTTATTGGGTGCTCATGTTGTGTGTTGTGTTTTAAGAGCTATTATTTATGTCACTTAATCTTCACAACCTCTATGACACTATTATGGTCTCCATGTTACCCAGGAGGAAACTGGAGCTCCCAGAGGTCAGACAGCTTGTCCACGGTTATGTGAGTGACGTGTAAAATGAGGTTATGAGCGCGGGCCGTGTGAGGCCGGAGCTCGTGCACGTGGACCGCAGTGCTGCTCAGGCTCTCCCCTGCACTTCTTTTATTTCCCCAGTTCTCTTAGCAGACCTGCTATTTCTTTCCTAACAGAACCTTCCCCCTTACCTCCTGAATCAGTTTAGAGGCTAAAATAGCAGATGAAGCTAAAAAGTTTTCTTTGACTTATAACAATTTCCTCCAGAATTATCTTGTTGAAAGTAAATAGCCCATCTGGCTTCCTCTTTCAACAGAGCAAAACTCCTAAGTGAGCTTTGTGACTGAAGCTGGCTGAATTCCATGCAGTGCGCCTGTTGGCCCTAAGCAAGATGAGCACAATCTGTTTCCTCTATTTCTAATAAAGGAAAAGAGTTCCTTCATTTGCCTCTTTAATTCATTGTCTGAATTTTATGTCTTTCTTTCTCACAATGGCAGCTTTCCTGCTGTGTTTTTTTTTTTTTTTTTTTTTTTACATTCAGGTAAATTTGAAACTACATAATAAATGCTTTTCAGTACAAGGACACCACAATGAAATAACATTAAAACTTGCATTTTAAAACCAGAGCAAGAGGTTGTGAGCTGTGTGACTCCCATTGATTAGCAGGGGCTGCCCAAGGATGGCTGAGAAAGCTGTTTCTGCCCCCCATTCTCTACCTGCTCTCTGAATAAATAGAAGTGTTTAGTGTTCTGCTCCAGAATCCACAGGAGTCAAACAGTCAAGCTCTGTGCACCCTGAGAGTTTACCTCTAAGTACCTTAATTTAGCTCCTGAGTTTACTTCTAAGAAACAGCAGGGACTATCCCTCTAGCCCTGATAATTACCTTCCTACAGGGCTGACTGAGGGTTATAGAACAGGGACTTAAAATTGAACCTGAATTCTCCCTGGACAAGAAAATCATTTGATTCTGTGTTGCAGAGCAGGTAAGAAACTTGTAAACTTTAAGCTGTTAAATGCGTTATTTTAATTTCTGATTTTCTTGTGGAGGCAGGTTTTAAGAGGTCTTCATGCCGTGGTTGATGATGCCTTTCCATGACTGACAGCTGCTCTGCAAATCTCATTATTTTGTGGGAAATGTTCAGAGAAGCCAGTTCCTTGCCTGGTATTACTTGCTAAATGTCAATTCTAGAGTTTATATTTGAGAACATATCTCCTTAAAGAAGTTTTACCAGGTTCCAATTGATAAAAGGCACTTCCGATCAAATAGCAGTATTTCAGAATATTTGACCTGGCCCTGTAGCTTTAAATTTACACCTATGATATTATGAGTGCAAATTGTATTGTGTTATAGATGTTTCTAAAACTCTTCTTCTGAGAGAACAAAAGGGCATTTTCGTGGGCATCATTTGCAGCAGTGAGGTGGCCATCTAGGAGAGGGTCTCACCTTGAATTCTGGTCCTGCGCTCTGCTCTTCACATGCTCTACCACAAGCAGCCTGTTAGGGTCTGTCTGAGACAGGGTGGGTATGAGGGTCATTGTAGACATTAGAAAGGTGGGAAGAGTCAGTTTTACATACTGGTTATATTACTAAAATCTCTTCCTATTTTGACATTTTTTATTTTTGTGATAAAGGTATAAAATTATAAACAAAAGCAAAGGGATATTACTTACAAAGTAATATGTAAAGGACATTTTTACCTTTGAAATTCTGCATTATATATTTTTCCAATCTCTACACATTTGGTAAATGCAGTAAAATTATTTATTTTGAAACTGATTAACAAGAATACTGGTGGCTATTTTGTAGGTTTTCTAGGATAAATAAAATACGAGGTCATTTTGTTTCAAAATTTAAAAGTGCCCATCCTGAGTACCTGCTGTGTGCTAGATCCTACTGTTACAAATTACTCATTCACGTATAATAACTATTATTCCATAACAAATGTTTTTTATCATCACTAATTTGCAGAGCAGATGAGTAAATCGAAACTTTCTTTTTTTAAAGCTTTTACTCTGTTGCCCAGGCTGAAGTACAGTGGTTCAGGGCGACTTGGCCTGAAGTGATACTCCTGCTTCAGCCTCCAAAAGAGCTAGGATTATAGGTGTGAGCCACCACACCCAGCCAAGACTTTTTTCTTATTTTAGCTAAGACTTTTTTTTTTTAAGTCTAGAACACATTTTTTTACACATTTATAAAATACGAAAATGTTAATTATAATTTCTTAGCTTATATATCAAGAAGTCACATTTCAGCTGATGTTTGGAACACAGAATGTGTTTCTGTTTGAAACAATTAAGGTGTCAGTTTAGTAAAATATTCCAATGAACTTTGACCCTAAATTTAAATATGACTAATAGCTCTAGAATGGACTGAGGCATTTATGTGTCTAGTTACTTATAGAAAGTCCAAGACAGAAGACTGAAGCCAAGATTTTGATTGTTGAGGCTCTGGTTTCATTCCTGATGCTCAATCTCTAAGGAATTTGAGGGGAGCAGTGGCGGGTCTGTAGGTGGGGAGGGAATGCAAGCAAGAGGCCTGGGCTTCCTGAAGGAAGGTTCTCCCTGAGCACCAGTCTCTGGCTGTTGTTTTCGTTTTGCCACTGTCCTTGTCCTTGCACTTTGCTCTTGCTATTTCACTTTTGCAGGCTGTGAGGGTACAGGTCAAGAATGTGTGTCTAAGTGCCAGACTTATCCATCCTCTGCCCTTGCTGGTCTCTTGGATAAAAGGCTTAATTACAAAGCAGATATCCCTTCTTCCAAACACTGTGGCCTCCAGGGAGGGCTCATCTGTGTCATGCCATTGTAGTCCCAGCATCTAACAGAGTACCAACAGTTAGTCCACTCGCAAACATACTGAATTAACAAAGGAATAACTGAATACAATCTAACACCTTCACATTTTACTGGCAAGTAAAACAATGGTATTCCTGAAAAAAACAATCTAAATGGAAAAATATTTGCTAACCATGGTATGTATGAGCCCTCAGTTTATAGTCAGGATCCACCCATTACCATCTATGTGAGCATGGGATAGGGAGCTCCCTAAGCAGAGCCTTCCCCATCTGCAAAATGGGGATGACGTTTCCTATCTCTTAGGAGGTCGTTGGGATTAAATACAGAGTTTTTAGGCCAGTGCCTGACACGTACTTAAGCTTGGCAGCAGGTAGATGTGAAAGGCATGGAAGATGCAGACTGAATTACCCCTGGCCTGTGTTACATTTTATCTGCATAGAATGTGTTCACTTTTCTCGGTTCCATGTATTTAGAAATATTATATGTTTTGGTTTTACTCACAGAATTTAAAATAGTGAACAATGTAGTTACAAGTTAATATGAATTAGAAGGAATGAATATAAAATGTTAAAGTTCAACATGACAATAGATACCAATTTTTTATAAAGTTTTACATGTATTAAAAGTTTTCTATTAAAAAGAGACTTGATTCATTGTATTTGTTTTTTTTTTAGAGTCCTTAAATATAAAAGTATAAATATATTCTCTGTACTGCTATTTAAATCCCTTGGCTTAGCCTTTACTTTTAAGTAATTGGAAATCTAGTACTAAAATGTTTACTTTGCTGCAACTATATGGAAAGATTTAATGTTTCTGAGTAGACAAATGAAATGTAAAATGAAATTTCCCTTGTACTCAATACCTAGAATACTTCGAAGCCCACGGTAAGTAAACTCTTAAGTAACATTGCAAATAATAAGTGAAGGTTGTTTGATTTAATCTTTACCTAAATTATTAAAAACTGGTTTTTGTTATGCTTTTATGGTTAAATCAATCCCCTTAGATATCAATCAACAATGTACATGCAACAGAGCCTGCCTCTGACACCGATTCATTAGGAAAGCTCATTTAAGGAGTTAAAGATCTCACACTTGTCAACACTGAGGTAATTACGCACTATTAATTCTCATGTCATTTCAAAAACTGCTATTTTAAAACTATTCATTTCATCAATCCCAAGAACTAGGATAGGTAGACAGCCTGCTGTAAACCAATTTAAGATGTGATTACATTGCTTTATTCCAGCAATGCAGGAATCAGAAAGTTGATTTAATGTGAATACAGCTTTTGAAATATTTCTTACTTCATTTTAAGAGATGAATATGATTAGTCAACCTTGAGAGGACAAAGCAGTTGATGCAGAAGAAAGGAGCTTTAATTTATCCTGCCGTTTGCAGAATCAAGGTGGTGGGTAGGGAGGGCTGAGGGAAAAAATCAGGAAATGGTAGTTTTTTTGGTTCATTTTATTTAATTGAAGCTTTTTTGTGTGTCTGCTCTCTGTAGTTTAGAGAATTAGAGTTGTTTAAACTTCTTAACAGTGATTATCTATGAAGAAACTAGAATGTGAATTTCTTCAAAATAGAGGAATTCTGTTGCTTAACTACTTAAAATTGCTTTCAAAGAAACAATTTTAAATTAAGAGACTCAATATATCATGGCAGATATCCAGAAACCTTATTGCAACATCCTACCAAGATTGTAATACTTGAAGTTCGTTAATATGCAGATTTTATATAAATGTTAATGCATAAAATTTTGTTTTTGAAGCTATTTCTCTTAATTTTTTAATATTGTAAAACAATTGTCAAGTTAATTTCTAGCTCATATTTTTAAAGACGTATCAATTTAAAGATATTTAGTGCTACAAAAACATACTATAGTTCTTAAGTACCTGGATTTGGTTTCATTTGTAAGCACTTTTTAAAATAGAAGATATGTGGCAATGAAAGCACACACAGTAAAAATCAGGTGGAGTCTGTCAGGCAGGCAGGCCTGTCACAGCTGGTCTGCTCAGGTCAGGTCCTGCCTGACCTTCACCCCCCACCCCGCCTCCCATTCTTACTGTTTTATAAATTTAGTTCCTACTCTAAAGATGCCTATCTTGAGTAGTTTAGGTGGATTGATTTAGGAGATTAACTTTTGAATTGGAATGTTATTTTGGGTCATGGGTTATACTAATTATTGTTTACTATAGATCATGAGTTCTGCTGATTAAGAACTGTTTATCTGTTTTATCTGTTTAAGATAAAGGTTAACATGATTTTCACTTTGAACTCAAATGTTTAAAACTGTAATGTCAGAAATGGTAGAACAGAACCGTCTTGGAGAGGCTACTTTCAATGTTTTCCAGAATCTTGGCCTTCTGACAAATCCTGGCCTTCTTTGGATCAAATAGGTGCGAATTTGGTGAACCTATCCCCATCTCTGAATATTGGCTGACAGTGACAGGCAGCTGGACCTTCTTTGTCCAGTAACAAACAGTTTATTTATAAATTAAATTGTTCTCTACTTGCTTTCATGAACTTCTCTTGGTTTTATTTTGTGTGTGTGTATATGTGTGTATGTGTGTTTGTGTCTGTCTGGAAATGAAAAGTTATTTTGTTTTGTTTGGAGACAGAGTTGCCCAGGCTAGAATGCTGTGGCCTCAGCCTACCTCACAACAACCTCAAATTCTGATGGTTAGGAAATGGGTCAATCTGTGGTAGAGGTTCGTAAGATATCAAATTTGGGATTCCAAAAGACCAGTAAGAAGACAAGAAGGAAAGATATCAACACTTGATACCTACCATTCATTGGATGCTTTACTTGAATTATGCCACTAAATTCTCAAAATCTATTCCTGCCATTTGATATTATAATCCAGATTTTTCTGGCTGTTTGTGCAAATTGAACATGCTTAAAACATTACTGATTATCTTTTTTGTTTCCTCCCAAATCAGTTTCCTTCTCAAAGGGGGAAAGGTTCCCTTCCACCCTCTGAAGTTTCACTTACCTCTCAACTGACAATAAAAGATTAATAGGAGAGAAAAAGGCACAGAAATTCATGTAAGTGTGGGGGAATCACAGGAGACTGATTACCCAATAACTTAATGAGGTCCAGTTGCTTATAGGGGAAAGAAAAGTGGGAAAATGTGGTAATTTTGAGGAGTAGTAAGTGATTTTTCAGAGAAATTGAATTGATGGGGGAGACAGAAATTAGCTCATAAATAATACAATAATTTGGGACAAGTTTGGGTTCTAGATGTGGTATTTTTAATCTTTTCTGGTTAATGAAATTTCAGGGAAGGGATCAAAGGCAATTGTGTTCCTCCTTGGTGTGTCTGGTTTCTGGGTAGATAAGGGAACTTCAGAGAACAGCTTTATCCTACAGTTTGGGAGGGACAGTGTATTGACAGACAGGACAGGGGCAGGGGTCCAGAGAGACCTTGGGGCTGCTCTTCCTCTAGCTCAGTAAGTCAAAGTGCCATATTTGCTTTCTGAGCCCCAGTGAGTTTTATCACTCAGACTTAAAACATTGGAGTCATTGTTTTATTCTTAAAATTAGCTTTATTTCATATATGTTATTTAAATGAAAAAATGCAAGAAGAATTGGGTCAAGAAAAACACTTGTTCTTAATTATATGTGACTTTAGTAACCCTAACTTCTTGTTGATCTGCAGTGAACTGTATGTACTATTCATCTTCTGTAACTTATTAGATGTTATCTATTCTGGGTTTTAGCATGATATCTACAAGGTGTTGACTTAGTTCTAATCTTAGCCTTTGTGCATTTTGCTATAATTTGGTAGTTTTTTGGCATGGCTTTTTCCCTTCATATTTTAGCATTTGATTATATGTTGATTTGAATTAATTTTTTCTTGTTAGTCTTTTCTTCAGTGAGAGTATTAAAAAGTCAAGGATGATTGCATATACTTCCTCAACAGCTTCTTCATACTTGGTTCATCACTACAGGGTTAGGTACTTCGTATTCAATATGCGTCTCCTGAATTGCAGTATCTGAAATCATCTAAGCATTCTAATGTAGGATACTTGTAGCTTTATTTCTATTCCCATATCTCTATGTACCAGCCATCACCTAATCTGTGAGTTATTCATGGCAGAAATTTAAAATATTTTCAAAATGATTAACAAAATCCTTTAAATGGACAATGGAATGCTCATGAAAAAATGTTGACAGTGTTGTTTCTGTGAATTCCCTCCATCATCAGGTTGTTGGGTCTGTTTTTTCAAGTACCACCCTCTTATCAAGAAGCCATTTATGGTAATAGTCTAGATTCTAGAAGTTCCTTAGGGAATAGTCAGGAGTTAAATTTAAAGAATTTTGTTTCAAGAACTAAAGTACTTAGACTATCTTGGAATTTATGTCCCCTCCAAAGCAAAAAGCTATAAAATTTGGACATATTACCAAAACAACTACTTGAAGATACTGGAGCCTGCAGAGGAGAGGGGCTGGTGGGATGTGCACACTGGCTAGGAGGAGGGGAAGTTGGGAGCTATAGAAAGAACGTATCTCTGTAGCTCTAGCTTGGGGCCAAGTGCAGTACCTGTGGCTCAGACACACAGGAAAAACTAATAGTCTTTCTGGGCAGGGGGAAGAGGAAAGTGAAGCCCTTTGACTTTGAAAGCCACTATCCTTAGGGTTTGGCCCTGGCGCTCATACTCTGATGGTTCCTGAACTCCAGCCAGCACAGAGTTACAGGCAAGAAGACAAAGAAGAGAGAAAGACCAGGAGAAAAAAGGAAATCAGCCTGTCCCCTTATAAAGGGTTTCCTCACTGCCCACCCAGTAACTTCCACTTAAATCTCATTAGCAAGGACTACGTCATATGGCCACCGCTGGCTGTGTGTAAAATTGAGAGACATAGTTTTTAAGAATCTAGGCACATTGCCACCCCCTGTAATGTCAGGGTTCTGTTAGCAAAGAGGAAGGGAAAAGGGATAGTGTCTTACTAGGCAACCACCAGCACGTACGGGTACCTAGTGCATGCATGTGCTGAGCTCTTCCAGAGCCTACTGCCTCTTACACTGAGATCTTCAAGCAGGGAGGAAAAGTATCTTATTTATACTTTAGCACAGGCTTTTACTTAGCATATGTAGGACTAAATATGTGAAGTCCCATACTCCAAATTACATGTGCTTCCTATCCTACCACATTCTACTGTTAATACTTTTTATTTTCCTAAATATTACTTCAAGCTTCAAGTTAGATACTTGTAACATGTTTTCTAACCCAGAACCAATTATATTATCAGATTCAGAAACTATTTCCTCAATTAGAAAAGACACTGCGGAAGCTTTTGAACTTAACTTTTGCGCTCTGCTATTTAAGTGTACATGTGTTGTGGCTAGGTAATCAAGAGATACCCATTTCCAAAGGTCAGAAGTGGATTATTGGTTAGTAGTACATAAAGAGTGTTAAGAAAAATCTCCTATTGAATTGATGGGAAAGTGAATGAGAAAAATATACTGTGTAAGTAGAGAAATAGAATGTTTTTGGAGTTCTAATTTTACAAAGAAGGTAACAAATGTCTCGGCATTTTTACATGGGGTAGATTTGGGAATGTTTTAGTGTAAAAATGAGATATTAAATATATATGACTATATATATGACTATTCCTGAAGTTTTAGGTTTTCCTAATGCTAGTTACCATCACTGAGAGCAACCAGCCTTGAGAGAGAGTATTTAAAGATTTTAAAGCCTTTCTTGATACAACTTCAATTTCTGTGACCCAGAAATATTGACGTGCTAATTTTCTGAGTAAAAACTTTCTTTTTATGCTTTTGTCCTTGTTTAAATGGGAAAATGCTGGCTAAATGTCTCAGAGAATACAGTATTTTCAGGAAATGACAAGAAATATTGATTTACTTATTCTTATTCCTTCAAGCAGAACAGCCATAAAATATGTTCAATTTCTTTTCATTTCTGTCTGCAGATTACACTGACTTGTGGGTAGAGATGACAGGTGTGGACATGATATGGGCATATTGACATTTACTGGGATTTGACTTCAAAGCTTTAGAAATGAAAAGCATACTGACATATTCGACTAGAACTTTATTCATGGAATTATTGTGAAGTTTTGTTAGTTATAAACATGAATATAGATCTAACATACAAAATACAGACAGGGACAGTTCCTGTTGGACTGAAACTTTACATTGCATAAAAGGTCAGCATGAAACTTACTTTGGAACTATTTGGAAAACTTAAACTATCGCAAATGTAATCCAGATCAACAATTTCAAAAAATGTATCATTAAGTGTAATTATATCCAAACTGAGTTAAGTAATTCTTTATTAGATAACTGATTTTTTTTATGTGTGAAAGGTTAAGATTTATGTTTATTTTTATATAGTTTTCAAGTTTGTTTTAACTGTCCTTAGGTTAGTGACAGGTGACAGGATTCTTCTAGGACTATAAAATCTCTTCAGTGGTGACACAAAAAATTTTGAATAACCTTAAGAGAGGCTCTAGGGTTGGAGGTGCCCATCTCCTCACTTGCCTCTTAGGAACACTTGTGCAGATGGGGAGATTTCCTGAGTATTTCCATGAAAACACATACACCATGTCTGCTTGTCCTCATATTTAGTTCTGCTCTTGAAGGCCTCTTCTGTTAGATTGCTGTGACATCACCCTAATCTCTGGCATGTAAAGTGATCACCCGCTGATCACAGCTATTGACAGAGGGACCTACCAGCACTTCCTATTTTCTCTTCTACAAAATTTTATAAGACCAAGTTCTTCCAATATTTATTTCTGGAGCTGAACAAAGTCAATAGGCATATTTATTTAAAATAAATTCTGTAACGTATGTACATCATGTTAAAAATTCATGTGCAGGTTTTGTTAGCTGACTTATTTCTGTTTGCCTCCTATTTGAAAGATTTTTTAAGTCACTCTGCATCCCTTCAAATGGCTCTTTAAAAGAGGCTGCAATTAAACTTTTATTATATATAAGAGTTGTCTGAGATCCAGGATGGTGAATTTGAGTATTTTAAAGGGTGTCATTAAGCAAAAAAATTTCTCGAAAGACAAAAATGGTAGCTATTGGCATCTCATATCTTGGTGACAGAAGAATGAAGTTTAATGGATGGATAATTCTCTTTTTCCACTGAGTGTTTTAATGCGCGTAGAGAAGGGGCTATCATAGATGAGTGTTCAGTGTTCAATGCCGTCCCACCCTCACGTCTGCTAGACAGCTCATGGTGCGGCTTGCTTGCATCAGCCCAAAGCTATGCTAAGAAGTAAACTGGAGAAAAGCCTTTATGGCCAAAAGTAGAACTGACAAGTGTGTCTTTGATTCTCGTTCCCTTATAATGAATGTTTTGGCAGATCATGACCTCATCTCTACTGAGGATGCAGCATTTGTGGCAGATGCTGTAAGGTGATAGATGGGACAAGATGGGTGGAAAGAAAGGCAGGACGGCTGCTATGGGCAGGACCTAAATCCTGCAGAACTGAATTTGTGAGGCACCTTAATCCCTTCCCGGAGAATAGTCATTTGTAAAAAGCTAGAAATGATCCAGTTTGTGGTTGATGAGTCTTGTTCATTTTATGTTGATTCTTACAACTGGCTTAATTTCAGAAGTTGCTTTTTTTTATTCTGCAGCAAATTGTGTGAGCTTATTATTTTTGTGCCTTTATTTCTGTTGAGACCTGGAAGCTGATTAAATATAAGGGGTTCGTTGGATATTAAGTGTCTGAACAGGGAGTGGTCATGACCAAGGAGTCAGGCAATAAAGCTGATTGAATGCTAGATACTGTAGGAAAAAGAGAATCTAGTCTGTGTTCCACATGGAAATCAGAAAAGCGATTACACTCACACTATGGCTTATTACAGCAAAATGGTACAGATTAAATTTAGCTGAATGAATGTTGGGCAGATTTTGGGAGAGACCAAGTGTGAGCTCCCAGTAGATGGGTATGGACAGTGATGTGTGACAGCACATGTGGGGCACTGCCAACCTGGGAAGCTCAGAAAAAAGTTATGGGTCAACTAAGATTGACAAACACCAGGTTTACAAAGTTAATTTAAGGGGAAAAAAAGACTTGTCAGAGATGTACAAGAGATAAAGCCCAGAAAGCACATTTTGATTCTGTAGGTGTTATTCAAACTCTTTAGCTGTCAAATTTTTTTTCTTGAGATATCCAGTCAGATAATTGATGAAATAGAGAATAACAGTTGTATTTAGCTGTAATGGCTATTATTATTTTGAAATCTTGAAGCCAAATTTTATTTTCTTTAAAACATACTCTTGAAATTGTGCAGAAGTTGACATTTTTCTGGCCCTAATGCTGTCTCTACTATGAAGTAGTGTCACGTATTTTTAATTCACTGAAACAAAATAATTAAAATATTTGGTGCTAAAATATTTCATTATGATTTAATTGTGTATAAATTGAGAAAACAGTTTCCATTTATAATTATTTAATGGAAATGCTTTAGTTTTATATTTTTAACGGTGTATATTTAGATACCATATATGGAAAATAAGTAATATATTCACTTTCATTCTGGTGAAGTTTGAAAGAGGTCAATAGGAAAACCCCAGATTAAAGATTTTAATATTGCTACTGAAGACTCCATTTCTCAGGGCATAATACACTTCATGACCGGAGTTAGTAACTGTAGCATGAAAGCATAACAGTGCCAAGAGTGAGGTCTCCCTTAGCAGTTACTTTCTGTAACCACAGAACCAGTTTCATTTAAAATTTGAAAATAGCACTAAAGAAAAATCCAAGGGTTTTTCAAAGATCCTTAAATGTCTATACTTATTCTGTCTTAGGGCATTCCATTAGTGAAAGAAGAAAAAGATGGACATCTCATTCAGCATAGAATCTTATTCTGACTTTCAGAGTCACAATGTTCATTTCAAGGAAGGAATGAAAACAATATGTTGTTATAAAACCATCTTTTCCCTATTTGACCAGCTAACCCTTTCTCACCCTGGTGACATCACCTACCCACCATCATTAGGAATTCTTTTATTTCCCAGTTCTCCTTTCCTTCTTAGTCCTTGAAGTTCTTCTTCCTGGCAGCTGAGGTAGGGGGTATAATTTACGTACTGATTTTGCTCATGGATTTCTGTCTATTTTGTGTGGGATAAATGTAAACTAGCCTCCCACCAAATTGACTTCAGTCTTGCTAATGAGTGAAAAGCTGCTTCTTTCCCTGGACAGTGCTTTCATGTGGAGTAAACAAATCGTGCTCTTGACTAAGAGGCAGTAAGGACCAAGCATGCAAACCCAGACTGTAAAGGCAGGTTGTTTGGGTTTGAGTAGAACCTTCATTCTTAGCTGTGTGTCCGTAAGCAGATTACTTAACCGTTCTGTGCTTGCTTCCTTCCCATCTATGAAATGGAGGTGATAATAGTATCCTGTCCATAGGGTTGGTGTGAGAATTACAGGTGTATTCATGCAAGCAAAGGGCTTAGAACAGTACCTAGCACATAGTAAGTGCTCAGTAAATTTTAAGTGTGACTATTTTTAGTTAAAGAAAGGTTACTTTTTACTGAGATTCAGAAAGTTCAAACTTTGGCTAGAAACTTCATTGGGAGTACATTCTAAATAATACGAAAGTGTATTTCTTCAAATATATCTTTGAGAAAATAAATAAATGCTCTGATTTAATCAACAAGAATATCTTCTATTTAGAAGAAAAAATACATTGCATTGTGAGTTCTCACATATTCAGAATAAAGACTTAGGATTTATGCCATGGGTCTGAAATTGGCCATATGCATATTTTGGCCATTCCATGGACCTTGTTATTTAAGATGAATTTTCTGGAATATCTGACCTAAATTTTACCACGAGACTCTATGTATATTGAGGAGGCCTATAAAGGATGGTGTTCTTTTCCTGAACACCTGTTTCAGTCATAAAAACATCAGGATGCTTCATGTATTTCCTTGATAAATAAATAATGCTAGAACCCAAAAGTAGATGTCATATTTTATTTTAACCTTGTTAAAAAGGTTAATTTGGAAAAGCTAATGTAATGAACTGCATAATTATACCCAATAGCATTCGTTGACTATGTCAACGTACAACAGAATGAAATAATTTTAAAATAATTTCTGTGCTTATGTAACTGATACAGGCGATTTGTGTAAGCACAGGTAGGGAGTGCTGAGCACTTTATTCTGGATGTAGTCGCTGGAGCTCTTTGACAGATCTTCAGTGTCCATAAATTCATGGGAGGCTGCTTCTTGTTGGACTTGCACATTGTTTATCTGCCCATCGCTGTTAACTTCTTTCAATAAGAATGATGCCCTCTGAGTAATGCCCCTATTGTGAACTAAGAAAGACCATGAATTATTAATAACCCGCAGGGTTGCAGAGCCCTTGTAGGAATGAGAGCAGTGTGCTCTGTACGACAATTCTGTTCACCTGATCTTGACAAATTAGGAGCATCTAAAACATACTCCTGCTTGTTAATACAAGAAGTAGGGGAAAAGGTGACTTGGAAATGCATCAATATTTAGCCCTTTTGTAGAATCTCAAAAGGATAATAGGGAACAGTGTTTCTTCATAAATAACTGTCTCTCCTATCTTTGTGGTTTAGTGTGGTAGGCTAATGCCTTTCTGTCAAGCTAAACTTTATGGTTCAATTTCCGCTGCATTCCTTGAGAAACAACTGGGGGAAAAAAAGTAACGCAATTATAAAGATGCCTACTCTATAATCATTTAGTCCTGTTTATAGAACTTGATCCTTTTCAAGTATATTCTCCTATGTATAATGCTGATAGGCAACGAGAGCAAATGAAACTCTTTATAGGCGTAGCAATTATTTTATCAATAGCCTGGCTTATGTGAGAATCTTGACAGGAGGATTAGGAGTTGCAGCCACATTGAAATGTAAAATGTATAATGCTATGTATAAAATGTAAAATGTAAAATGTAAAATGTATAATACCATGTAAGCAGACAGGTTCTAAAACCTTTTAAGTGTGTGTACTTTTGCTACTTACTAAAGTACAGTTACAATTGAAATTTTGTTTTAGGAGAGATGAAGACTATTGTATATTATTCATTTTTATTAGGTAGTTATGCTATTGATTATTTTTAAATTTTTATTGAGGTATGTCATATTGTTAATTAAAATAAAAAACAAGGTTTATACTTTGGAAAAAGTAGAGCTTTATTTTTCATAAAGGCTAGGAGCCTGTTGGGTGGCCATTCCAGTAGGTTGGGAAGTTGAGTTTTGGTCAGAAGCCAGGCACACATGTATTTAACAACCTGTAGGAAGATTCATGAATATTTTTGAAGGGAAATTATATGCGTATGATTGTGTTTTATCTCTTCTATCCCATCATGGCTAAGAACTCAGTTTCAAGGTGTTTCTGGGGTCCCCTTGGCCAAGAGGGGTCTAATGGGGCTTGTTTAGTTAGGAGTGGACTTAGGATTTTATTTTTATTTCACAATACAAATAGTGAACTATACAAATCTTATTTATGGAACTTAAATAATTTTTTCCTATATTATACACTCATGTTCTTAACATGTACATGAGGATGTAGAATTTTTCTAAGTCATCAAACCTATCTCATGCATGTCCCAGTCAATACCCACACCAAAAGTCACCACCATCTGACATCTATTATTATAGATGGTTTTTGCCTGTTCTTGAACTTTATATAGATAGAGTCACATTATGTTTTTTATGTCAATATTTTTGGCAGCCAATATTATGTCTGTAATATTTATCCATATATAAAGTAGTACTATTGTAATTTAGGCATTTACCTTATGGCTTTCTAATTCAGACTGGTTATTTAAATAAAGTATTTTCCTTGTGTTGAGTAGAGTAAGTCTAATAGACATCTTGATATACAGGTATGTGTAAGTGCTTGTACTATAATTTTTGTACTTCAGAACCAAGGGTCCTCAAAACGTTCCTTTTCTGTTGTACTTACTAATCTAAGAGCAATGAGCTTTTCTTTTTGTAAATTAATAAGATCTTAATATTTGTAGCTACTTGTTGCTGGAGGTTGTAAATTACCATTCTTTCTGTCATGCTGAGAATCAAATTGCATTTGTGGGCCAGCTACACCCTGGTTAAGCCATCCTACTGGTTTGATAATTAGAGATTCCTGCTAGGTTTGGCTTGTCTAAAAAAGTAGCACAGGTGGGAAAATTTACATACCGGTCTTCAATAACAAGTTGTTGTAATTCCTTAGAAGGTTAATTTTTGTATTTCATATAGATTGCTCTTGAGCAACAGTGCAATTACTTTTCTGTCATTTTTAGATATATAGCCTCTGCAGTAAGATGGCCAGGTTAAGATTAGGCTTAGCAATTTATGAACATGAAATTGAGTTCATCTGGCCTTATCTCATCTCAGTCATATCCAGAAAAATGAGAAGGAGACTGTAACATTTGCCCTCTGAGATGTTCTCAGGAGTACATGTATAGCTTTGGTACTTTCCACATACCTCGTGTCTTCCTTTCATTTTATTGTATTTTATGAACTTAAATTAGCTTTTTTAGACTGATTCATAAACAATTTCCATGTACTGCCAAGTGTTCAGGGACATTTTTCAATGTTGATCTTTTGTTAGTTGCCAGTATGGACTGACTTGTGTTTCCCTACCTATCCCAATTAGTACGTGGAAGTGTTAACCTTCAACGTGGTAGTGTTTAGAGATGGAGCCTTTGGGAGATCATTAGGGTTAGGTGAGGTCAGGAGGTGCGGCCTGCATGATGGGATTAGTGCTCTTCTAAGAAGAGACGAGGGAGCTCATGCCCTCTCTCCCTCCCAACTGTGTGTCACCCGGGGAGACGAGACTGCGGCCGTCTGTAGGCAGAGGGGACAGAGCCCTTGCGGGAGCCCAGCCATGCTGGACTCTGATGTTGGACTTTCAGCCTTCAGAACTGTGAAAAATAAAGTTCTGTTATTTAAGTCACCTAGTCTTCAGCTCCAAGTGACAGATGTTTAATTACTGGTAGCAGCCCATGATTCCAGGGCTCATGGAAAGAACAGAGCTAGAAGTACAGATTGTGGTAGTGGAGACGTGTGAGCATGGGAAAGATAGTTTTAGTTATTAGATTTAAATGTTGCCAGGGGATTTTCTCTACTTGTCTTTCTTTCTGGTTAAACGATTTACCATTTGTTACTGATATCAGAGGAAAAAACAGTGGGTTTTTCACCTCCACCTTTTAATGGAAGTGGTAAAGGTGTAAACTCAGCAGGGGTGTCCAACCTTTTTTTTTTCTCTACCTCATATTGGAAGAATAAGAGTTCTCTTGGGCCACACATTAAATACACAAAGGGTTAGGGTTAGGGAAAGCTGATTAGCAAAATAAAAAAGAAGAAGGAGAAGAAGAAAAACCAAGGTCCCTGCATTCTTTTCATGATATCTGACACCACAAAAGAGTTCTCACAAAATCAGCATGTGGCCTGGGCACAGTTTGGCCACCCTAGGTAAAGGACTGCCTCTACCTTTTTTTTTTTTGAGACAGAGTCTCATTTTGTCACCCTCAGTAGAGTGCTGTGGTGTCACAGCTCACAGCAACCTCAAACTCTTGGGCTTAAGCGATTCTCTTGCCTCAGCCTCCCAAATAGCTGGGACTACAGGTCACAACAGCCAGCTACTTTTTATTGCAGTTGTTTAGCTGGCCATGGCTGGGTTCAAACCTGCCAGCTTCAGTGTATGTGGTTGATGCTGTAACCACTGTGCTATGGGTGCTGAGCCTACCTCTACTTTTTGTTTATCTTAACTTTTCCCCTTTTGCCTGTCAGTTGCTTTTCATATTTTAATGTAAAAATAACATTTTTATGTATTTACTTATGTATAAAAATATTCATATACATTTTAAGAGTATTGAAGAAGTAACACAAATCTTCTCGATGGTTTGTATTTACTAAAACTGGAAGTTTTGAAATGCAGAACATCAGTCAAAATGTATTCTTTGTTTTGTTTTGTGTTTGTGACAGAGTCTCATTCGGGCACCCTTGGTAGAGTGTTGTGGTGTCATAACTCACAGCAACCTCAAACTCCTGGACTCAAATAATCCTCTTGCCTCAGTTTTTCATTTTTAGTAAAGACCGAGTCTCATTCTTGCTCAGGCTGGTCTTGAACTCCTGAGCTCAAGTAATCCACCTGCTTCAGCCTCCCAGAGTGCTGGGATTATGGGTGTGAGCCACCGCCCCTGGCTTTCACAATGTACTCTTAAGAGTCTTCATGATCACCTGTGCTGCAGAGAAGACTGCAAAGTTACGTGGACCATTGCATACACATTTGTGCAACATGCTTCCTGGCATTATAGCTTAACCATCACAGTGGCACCACAAAGCAGTGCTTCTCATCCACATTGTACAGATGAGAACATTAAAGGCCATAGCTGTACGGTAATTTACTCAGTGTCCACAGTGGGAAGGGGTTGGGCAGGAGGATGTCTGGACCTGCTGCTGATTTAATCACTACAATAAACACAATTTATATAAATTGCAAATCTTTATTTTGTATCATAAACATGTTTATGAAAACTATGTTTAGATTACATTCTTAAGTTACATTTAAAAAGTCTTAAGAAGTTCTATTTAATGCTATCTTTTGGGAAAATGAATATTTATGCCCTTATTTATATTTATATATATCACATATCCGTTTGCCTTATTAGATACATTTAAAGGGAGGCTATCTTGCCATAATTTGGTGTTTAATTGTAACCATTTTTTCCCAGTTTTGTTTTGAATAATTTACCTCAGTGACATTGATCACAATTTAAAATTAGTAACCTCCTTCTGTGTCCTGACTCATTCCATCGCAATGACAATAACTCTCTAAATGATGTGTTCTTAGTAGTTCCATTTTATAAAGAAACAGAGGTTTAGAGAATCAACAGAATTGATAATCAAATCTATGGCTTCTCACTGTAAATACCAAGCTTGTTTTCCTGAATAGACGTCCTTTAAAGGTCATCATTCTGCTTATGCTTTATTAGAGTTGTCCACTGATACTAACTGCTGTGGGGATAAAATCCTCATCTCTAAGGGACATTCAGTAACCTTGAAAAGGAGACACAATTTTCAAATTGTATAGAAAGCTATGGGGAGATAAAGCACTTTTAAATGCAACTTATAGTTAGAATTTATGCTGCCTTCATTTTCTCAGCCAAAGAGTTTAGTTTTAAATCTCAAGGGTAGAAAACACTGAAAAAAATTATAGTATCTTGGCAAACTTCAACAAGGATAAGTGGTGTTCTGTAGCGTTCACTTTGTGTCAGTAAAATCTAGCCTGCGTATGTGAAATGAAGACAGCCCATTAATTTAAAATTGATTGGAACATCTTCATACAATGATGAGGGTAAATCAAGAAAATGAAATAAACATTCTAATGGGAAATGTGTTGTGTGTAATGGAATGCGAGCCGTGGAGAATATTGTAGCAGGTCAGACCTTCCCCGAGGAGGGCCGGATGAGCGGTGCTCTCACTGCTTCATACTGTTGCCTTTCTCACATAAAAATATACGTGGTTTCACTCTGAAATACGTAATCACTTAGATGAGTTTGGTACTACTCTGAGATACTAGCTTTTCAGATGAATTTCTTTCTTCTTTCTTGCCCCCTTTCCAGAAATTTTTAAAAGAAAAAAAATCTAAAAGGTATTATTTCCAAAATTCTTTTGGTTTCCTCTATTTCTGCCTCCCTAAGAGGCAGCCAAGACAAAGATAAAATTGTTTACTCTCTGGGAAAGCTGCATGTTGGTGAAATTGTTCCGTTTTAGGGTAATTATAATTTTTTCAAGTACATAAACTGCTAAGAGACATGGTTTTTTAATGACTTTATTAGATACTAGAAATAACATTCCCAGAAAACTAGCCAAAGCACCTTATAATTTGTAGTTAATTTGCTAATTACTTATGAGCCAGTCCTTGGTGTAGCACATTCTGTCCTGTAGGATAGACCTCCTGAATAGACAGAGGGTGCTGGTTTAGAGTAGACTAACTAGACAGACTTGTGCCTTAAGAATTATCCCTTTCTGTAGGTTGTTTATCTTCTAGGAACTCCTGCCAGTTATCTAGAGCACAGACTCTAATAGTATTGTCTGCTGCCTCGTAGCATATGGCTGTTGACCACTTGAAATGTAGAGTGACTGTGGAACTAAAATGTTGAAATTCATTTTATTTTAATGAATTTAAATTTAAATAGCCACCTGTGGCTAGTGCCCACTCTTGGGCAGCACAGGCCTAGAGTAAGATAGGCTCCTTCCTTGCACCTTTAGGGAAACTTGGACATATTTGCATTTCCTTGCTTTCTTATTAAAAAATCAGCTGTTCAGCATTTTAAAATAATGCATGCTCATCAAATAACATTTGTAAAATAAAAGATAGTAAAATAAAAATCACTGTAGCATCCTACTGTACCCATAAAACTACTGTTCGAGTTTTTAGTGATTCTAGATTTCCTCACAGTCATTCTGATTCTATGAATCATTTTTAATATGGGTATAATTACCTTCTTTGTACAGTTCTGCATCTGAACATTTTATTTAATATTACGAGATATTACATACTCTTTATAAATGTAACTTTGCTGTCTCCATAAGGCTCCATGGTGAGGAGAATCTGCTAGATGTTCTTACCAGCTCTCCCTTGGAGAGCTGTGATGTTTTCACTGCCGCATCTCTGCATCACCTTGCTACGTGCATCTCTGTGGTGGAAGCTTTTAACAAATTTAAGATCTCTGATAGATTCAGAGAAATGGAATTTACTGGGTCAAAGGATGTGAACGTTTTAGAACTAAAGAATCTGTATAGCCATATTACTGTTCTCAAAGATTGTCATCTATAAAAATATTAATTTCTTCACACACAACACCAGTTGGGGCATCCAATACACTTAAGGTTCCTTTACTTTCTGCCAAAATAATTTTATCTCATGATACATCTTTTCCTGAGTTATATCTATTTTTATAATTTTAGAAATCATGTAAGAGAATTATTTCTTGGTAAATTTCTGTACTTTTAATGGATATACTATATTACTTTTTTGTCCATGCTCTTATTTTTTTCATGGAAGAAAAGGAAACAAGAAAGTCCGTGTGCTGTTCTGTGCTGTTGAGCATGGAGGAATCTTCCTGCCTCTTTTAGAATTGTTCAAAAACAAGGTAGAAGTTGAGAGGCCAAATAAGAGATTTACAAAGATTTTTGCCTAATTTTTTTTTTCAACCTCTAGCTCTTGGACTTAGGCAATTCTCTTGCCTCAGCCTCCCAAGTAGCTGGGACCACAGGCACCAACACAACGCCTGGTTATTTTCTTGTGCAGTTTGGTCAGGGCTGGGTTTGAACCTCCACCCTCGGTATATGGGGCTGGCACCTTACTCACTGAGCCACTGGTGCTGCCCAAGTTTTTGCCTACTTCTTGCAACAACTTTTTGTTGTGTTTGTCTTTGTATGTTATGTTTTGAGTATCATCTTCTGGAAAGTGAGGCTTGAATCTAATATTGCCTTTTCCAATATTTGTCACATTGTGGCTGCTGTGAAAACAGTAATAAGGACAGTTTGGAAAATAGCTCATATTAAATATCTCCGGTTGTGCACTGTTAAAAAAATATTTTGGACGCAGTGGTCAGAAAATGATTCACCGTACACAGAGTTTATAGACATGAACTTGAGTCTGTGCAGTGAATAAGGAGAGAGTGTTCACTCTGTTAAACTCCTTATAGGAGGATTATTATCTAAATAGTGAGCTTCACTAGTGAATCTATGTTTTAGCTTCTTAAAAATTGATTTACAAGCATTTATGCTGTTTTTCATCAAGTGAGTTCATTGAAATAAACATTTTACTGAAATGCCTTAGGACTAGAAACAGATCTGGTACCTCGAAAAGATAAGCTACTTACTGCTCTCTCATCAATTTATCAAGGCTCTCTGTGGAGTTGAAATTGCATTGGGAATTAAATTTTGCCTTTACTAGCTAGCTTTGGATTTGTATGTAAAATATGCTTGAGCCCACAACAGATAAAAATATATGTATGTCTACTTAATACTATTTGATGAAGAAAATAAAAGGCTAATTGCATGCATTTAATAATTTTGGGAAAGCATAACATAAAATTTTATTTATTTATTTATTTTTGCAGTTTTTGGCCAGGGCTGGGTTCGAACCCGCCACCTCCAGCATATGGGGCCAGCACCCTACTCCTTTGAGCCATAGGCACCACCCAACATAATATTTTAAGCGTGAAAGGAAATAGGATCAGAAACAAAAAATAAAAAACCGTAAATGGCAGCAGAATTTTAACACTGACATTGCGTAAGAAATATACGTAAGCAATGAACAAGGAAGTTAGAGCAGGGAGAAGTTAAAATGTGGATCCTCAGGCTGCTGAGCTTCAGGCCGTAACCTGTGACTCTGACCTCACTGGCATGTTCCTCCTCAGAACTTTCATTTTTGAAGTTTTAGGGATCAGAGAAAAAAATAGAGATGACAACCAGGGAGCATAACTGTCACATTATAGTTTTTACTTTCCATGATGTTGAAATTGGCGTAAAGCCTTTGCCCTTTTGAAAAAGGGTAATAGTATCAAATCGCAGGTGACATTTGTCCTAAATTGTCTTCCAGAATGGTTGAGACATGAATATTGCAACTTCATTAGTAGCTTTGGTTACTAACTTCTGCCAGGTAAGCCATACTTTAAAAAAAAAAAAAAAAAGGTTTGGGCAATGCCTCTGGCTCAGTGAGTAGGGTGCCAGCCCCATATACTGGAGGTGGCGGGTTCAAACCTGGCCTCAGCCAAAAACTGAAACAAAACAAAAAGTTTTCAAATCATAGACTTAAATGTAAAACTTTAAACTTTAAACTTTCTAAATAGAGACATAGATAATCTTCATGAGCTTGAAATAGGCAAGGATTTTTTAAATGCAATACCAAGAACATGATCCATAAAAGAATAAAGTTAATAAACTGGACTTTGTCAACACTAAGAACTTCTCTTCTACAAAATGAATTGTTAAGAAAATGAAATGGCAAGAGAAGACTAGGAGAAACATATTCGCAAGTCACATATCTGATAAAAGGAGTTATGTTGAGAACATATATGAAATCTCGACTCAGTAAATAATAAAACATAGGCAAATGATCTGAGCTTTTGCCTGCACTGCATCAACAATAGTGTACAGGTGGCAGATAAGCCCCTGAGAGAGTACTCAGCATTGCCAGTCATTAGGGAAATGCAGGTGGAAGCCACAGTGCCATTATATACCTAGAAGAATGTCTAAAATCAAAAAGACTGCTAATGCCAAGTGTTGTTGAGGATGTAGAGCAACTGGAAGCCTTATGCCTTGGAGGTTAAAATGGAAATTGGAGAAACCATTTGGGAAAAAGGGTTTGTCAGTTTCTTAAATAGTCAAATGTACAGCTGCTTTATGACCTAGCCATTCCAATCCTAGACATTGACCATAAGAAATAAAAACATATGTGTGTGCAAAGACTCACACACAAATATCCATGAAAGCTATATTTGTAATAGGCAAAAACTGAAAGTAACTCCAGTAACCATCAACAGGTGAATGGTTACATAAATTGGTGTATATCCATATAATGGATACTATTCAATGGTAAAAGTAGTTAACTATTTATACATGCAATAAAAGGAAATGATTTCCAAAATCATGTGGAAGGAAAGAAACCAGGAAAAAAATGATTATAAACTTTATGATTTTATTTGTATAAATTCCTGAAAATGCAAGGTAAACTGCAGTTTAGGTGGGTGGGTGAAGGGCAGGAGGTTGTCTGAGAGGCGGGAAGAATCTTCTAGGGGTAATATATATATATATATATATATATATATATATACACATCCATGCACACATTATTTTGATTATGGTTTCATGGGTAAGTCAAATTATACACATTAAATATGTGAAGTTTATTGTGTATCAATTAGACCTCAATGAGGTTTTTTTAAACATATAGTCCTTTTAATCTGGTTGCTTAGCTAAAGCCCTATTTCAAAGAAAATTTCCAATCTGGCCAGTGCCTCCTGAGTTGATGCCGGTACAAATGTGGGTCAGTGTGACAGTTACATTTTGTGCTAGCGATTGACAGACTGGCTTTCTAGCATAAAGCAATCACATAAGTCTGAGTATATTTGCCTCTGACAGAGTTTCAGACCAGTATGATTGAGAGGACAAAATCTGAAATTTAGAAATAAATGGTAGTTGGCAAATACTTCTCTTTTTCTCTGTTACACAGAGAGATCAAGAGTCTACCGAGTTCACCATTTCAGAAATGTCGCCTGTGATGACAGTTTCAGGTGCACACAATTTTGTTTGTTGTTTTTATTCTCCCCAGAGCTTCTCACAGAGTGAGTACTCATGGATATAGAGGTGGGAAGGCCAGCCTAGCTCGTACCTGGAAGGGAGCCTTTGCAGAGAAGATGAAATAACTCTGTAGCCGTCTCTAGCTAGGTGGCTGTAGTCCTTGAACTGCCTTCCTTTTAAGCATTTGTGCCTCTTGGCAGGGGCTGAGTTGGGCTTTCTTTGGCGCTACTGCCCACCCTGCTGCCCTTCCGTAGGGCTGCTCACTCTGCTCAGTCTCCCGTGCCTTGGGATCAGATGTCCTGGGGTTGTCTTTAGGTTGTACAGTATTTTTCCGGCATTCCTACCATATACGTTTGTAGATTGATTCTTAGGTAGTCTTTCATAACATGTGTTAGGTGCTATGGAGAGAAAATTAACATGTATCCGCCTCATAGTCTGGTTGTCAGTAACTTTTTGCCTTAGTTGAAGCTTTCAAAATATTTAGCTAAATCCTTTCCTTTCTGTTCTCCTCCTCTGCTTACCCTGAGGCCACACCGCCACAGCAGCTCAGGGAGGAATTATCACTCAATCTCCCATCCCTCTCTGTCTATTTCTTGGGAGCTTCTTTTAGGAGCTTCAGAGTCTACATTATTGACCTGCCAAAATCCTGGCCAGACATTTCTGCTGCAGTCAGATTTATTATGCCATTTCTCTGAACTGACAACTCAGAAATCTTAAACTTGGCAAGCCCACTCTTTGACAATAAAGTTTTATTTTTCCCCCTTTGCTATTCTTTTATTTTCAGTAAGCTGGATATGGAAACTCATCAAGACATCTTTTCCTAAGAGCCGTAGTCAAATAATCCTTCTTGGCACTTTCCTTTCTGAAGGCATCATTTTGTCATGGTCCGTGGTTTCCGTGCTGGTCCCTGCAGCATTAAACATTCCCTAGAGTTCACAGCACTCTGATATCCATTACTTCATCGTAACTGCACACTGTATTTTGTATTTCTGTCACTAAGGTCTCGTGAAAAGCTCAGATTTCCTCCATCATCCCCAACCAAACTCAAGAAAAAGCCTTTTACATTATCTTGCTGCTTGTTTTTTTCTCACTGTTTTGAAATCCCCTTTTTTTCATATTTTGATTAATTATACATACTGTGTCTACTTATGGACTTTCCAACCAGTAATCTTTCTGTGTATGAGTCAAGAGTATAGCTAATAAGCATAACTTATTAGCTTTTATAATAAGTTTTAATATCTGCTAGGGCAGTCTCTCCTTTCTTTATTCCTGTTTTAAAAATAGTTATTCTCAGACACTCATTCCAGATGACTTTGGAATAACTTCAGTAAGCTTCCCCAATGTATATTTCAGATTTTTTATTAGAATTACATTAAATGTACAGATTAATTAAAGAATTGATGACTTTAAACAAACTATTCTTTCCTCCTAAACACATACGTGTCTAAACTTACGAAGGTGTTTCTACTGATCTGTTAGTAGCTTGCAGCTTTCTTCCTGCTGAGTCATTATTTTAGGTATTTTTATTCTTTTTATTGATAACATAAGTGGCATTACTTTGGTTTCCTTCTGACTTTAAGTGCTTTCCCTGTCTAATTTCACCCAGTGTTGTAAATTTGGCTATCTATACACAGATTATTTCTTAATCCACATTCTGAACTACTGGTCCTCATTTCCACTTTTCTGTTGAATGTTCATCACCCCATGTTCCAAGGTACTGCAAACCAATCCATTTAAAAACAAACTCTCCTTTCTTTCCCTCCTCAAACTGTGTTCTCTCTGTGTTGCCTTCTATAATTAGTTTTATCACTGTCCTAGCCATAGAAGGTTACAGCCATGAAACTGTCTTTGGTTATCCTATTAATTCTTTTGATTGTGCCCCTATAATATTTCTTGTATTTGTTTTCTTCTTTCCAACCCCGTTGTCTTGTCTTGTTTCCAGTCTGTATTATTTTTTACCTGGATTATTGATGTTTTGACCTCTATTCTTTCTTTCTACTTTCTGAACCCAGTGTCTTCTGTGGTAATTTAAATATCTAAAACACTGATGTCTTTGTTAGTTGAGACTCCTTTGCTTTCATCATAAAGTCCAAATAGCATGATTTACATGAGAGCCTTCAAAAATCGCCCCAACAGACTGTCACCATTTTATATTCTGTTACGTATCTACCAGTATCGTGTCACTCATCTCCCAGTTTCTGTCGCTTCTTGTGTCCTTGTTTATGCTGTGCACTCTTTCTAGAATAACTCTCCAATACCATTTCCCCTATTTTTGTTTCCTCCTGACTTCTTTTTTTTAATTTCTTATACCATAACTATGTACATTAATGCAATCATGGGGTACAGTGTGCTGTTTTCATATACATTTTGAAATATTCTCATCAAACTGGTTAACATAACCTTCATGTCATTCTCCTAGTTTCTGAGTCAAGACCTTCATACTCTGCCGACTTCTGTTTCATGTCCCTGCTCCCATGTTGCCTTTGCTGAGATACCTTATTGCCCTGCATCCCTGTTCCTCAATAATTTATTTTTATTTCCTCTTCTCAGTCTAAGGACCACTAGGTATGCCTCTGCTATGGCACATGTTACCTGAGTCTTTGTTTTATACTTTGTTGATACTTTTGTTTCTTCCATTTTTATGTCAGGCTTTTGAAGACATTAGTGGGGCTTTAGTTAACTGAGTTTTTAAATAATTATTTAGTCTCAGTAAATATTGAGTGGTATCGTTTGCATACAGTCAAAGTTATAATGATAAGTGTTAACAGTATGTGCCATTTATTAAACTCTTAATGTGTTCAAAACCATGCAATGAGTGCTGGCCGGCATTAATCTAAGAACTCTATGGTGATACTGTTAAAACAGCTATACTCTGCATGTACAGAAAAGGAGGCCCCAGAGTTGTACAGCACACATGACTGGTGAAGTCAGGCTTCGAATGCCGCTGGCTTGATCCTGATGTTTTAACTCTGACCATTGCCTTCTCCTGCCGCTCTTGTGGTTCTGCATGTGGGCTTGCCCAGTGGGAGGCTCAGGCATATGAGCAAGTGTTGGCATGAGCTTAGGTTTGCAATCCTGTTGTTTTCTGCCTTCTTCTGGAAGGCTTACTTTTGCTCTTACTTTTATATTTAGTTTTTAGTCTACATTTTATCATGCTTTAAGTTGCTTCAGATTTTTTTAAAGTGAGTTAGTATAAGTTACAAATGATGAGTTAACTCTTTCCTTTCACCCCATTAGGTACTTATTGGCTATGTCCTTTGTACCAGGCACTGGTAGGGGCACTGAAAATATGACGTCATATAAGGTGTACAAGGCTCCTGCCTCCAAGGCACTTCAACAAGGCATCAGTTTAGTCTCCGCCATTTAAGTTTGCAGATTGATATGTAAATATTCTGGAACTCTTCAAAAATTAGGAAAACAGGAAATAAATGCATGAACAGTGACTATGTGTAGAAGGTACAAAAATGATGGCAAAGCATGAGTTTGTTTACAGCTGACTGAATAGCTTCCTCTTGTCTAATTTTCACTCTTTCTAACAACATTGCCTTGAACATTCCTGTTTATAGGCCATTGTCTATGTCCACAATTTTTTCTATAAGGTAAAGTGGAGTTATGTTACTTCAACAGGGGTAATTTCAAGATATTTGATATGTATTGACAATGATAAGCAAAATATTTATATTTCCAGCATAGATTGCTATAAATTAGAAAGAAGCCTATAGTGAGTGTTAGAGTAGACCTCTGGAGTGGGTTTTATGTGATTGGCTTCTGTGTGTGTGTATGTATATGCATATAGGCATATGTATGTTTTTTCCCCAAAAAACTTTCTATCACAAATGCATAAAATAAAAAGAAAAGAGCTTTGGTTTTCCAAATATGAAAAAAACAGATAAGGATGCTTGTCTTTAAATGTAGTATTGAATCAGCTTTACTGATTAACCTTAGATACTTAATATTTTTATAGAAGAGTGTATTAATTTGATTGTATCTTCTTTAAAGTACAAAATATAAATCTGATTTATTAAAATACTCGGTCCTAGGGCGGTGCCTGTGGCCCAAAGGGGTAGGGCACTGGCCCCATATGCCGGAGATGATGGGTTCAAACCCAGCCCTGGCCAAAAACTGCAAACAAACCCCCCCAAACAAAAAAACAAGTTTCGAAGTATTCTCTATACTTTGATCTTTTGAAAGAGTTTTAGAAGGATTGGTATTAG